>NC_081570.1:106557810-106617327 GCF_022355385.1 Mustela nigripes | reverse complement strand
TAAGGGAAGCAGGCTCCCTGCTGAGCAGAGAGCCCGATGCGGGGCTTGATCCCAGGACCCTAGGATCATGACCTGAGCCAAAGGCAGAGGCTTAAACCCACTGAGCCACCCAGGCGCCCCTGCCACATCTTCTTTATCCATTCATCTGTCAATGGACATCTGGGCTCTTTCCATAGTTTGGCTATTGTGGACATTGTTGCTATAAACATTCGGGTGCACATGCCCCTTTGGATAACTACGTTTGTATCTTTAGGGTAAATACCCAGTAGTGAGATTGCTGGGTCATAGGAGTAGCTCCATTTTCAACTTTTTGAGGAACTTCCATACTGTTTTCCAGAGTAGCTGCACCAGCTTGCATTCCCACCAACAGAGTAGGAGGGTTCCCCTTTCTCCGCATCCTTGCCAGCATCTGTCATTCCCTGACTGGTTAATTTTAGCCGTTCTGACTGGTGTGAGGTGGAATCTCACAAATAAGTTTTTAAAATCACCTATAAGCCTGCCATACTTTTTATCAGCCTGTAAAATGCTCCCCACTCTTCTCAAAGCTCTGCCTCTGATGATGTGAGCTGCAGGCAACTTAAACTAGGACAGGGATACATTTTCAATATTTCATAAAATATTTACTTTCCTAGAATCCAATTTCTTTTTAGGCCTGGTCTTTCATCTTTTTGGTGCTAGACTTAATTTGCAAAATTGCTCCCTCGTCTCACCCTAAGCTTGCTGGCTGCCTTTTGCTAAAGAAGTGAGTTTGGCATTTACAACAGGAAAACTCTGGGACCCCAGGGAAGGTCCTGGAGAGAGCCTGCTTCCTCTCTTCCTACGGGGCCCACCCCGGCCATCTGCCCCGGGGCTCGAGGACCTGCTGCCCTCTTGTGGCTGCAACCTGCGGTATAGCAGAACCTCCACTTAGCAAACAAAAACTCCTTCTGTTTTTCAGGTTTACTGAGTAAATATGCTCTGAAAGCATTCCCCACAAGACCCACGCCCTTTTAGAGCTGAAAGAGACCTTAGTCCACCCCCACTTTTTTGGCTTTTTTTTTTTTTTAAGAGAAGGAACCCAAGGATCAGAGAAATTCTGTCACTTGGCCATCCTCATTGGAAGACAAGGCAGGAAGAGGGAGCTGCCATTTGAAGTTTAGAAAGACAGGACGATACTTAAGACTTGGTGAGCCAGGCAAGCAGAGAAGATCTGATGGGCTTCTCTCTGTCTGTCCATGACACCCCCAACCCCATCTTCTGCTCCCCCAAGGAAAGCTGCTTTGGAAACGCACACCAGCGTTGGATAAGGACCATCTCCTGCCTTTTTGGACACTTTCTTTAGGCCAAGGACCCAGCACTCCAATGCAGGAGATCTGGATTCTCATCCAAGCTTCCACCTTGAGTGACTCCCCCCACCCCCACTTTGGGCCTCAGCGTTCTCACCTGTAAAGTGAGGCAGTTCTAGGCTCTGTGGTATCTTTCAGCAGTGAGAGTTCATGATTGTCGCTTTGCCTCTGGGCCCACAAATATCTAGTGGCAGCAGCGGACTGGTAGCAATCTGAGGGCGGAGTGTGTCTCTTCCTGGTCACACTCCCGGAGCCTAAGCCTATTCCTTTGACACATTAGATGTTCAAAAATGTTAACAATATTAGCATATCCAGTGTCTGCTGTGTGTCAGACCTGTGGCACGTGATCCTTCCATATGGCTTTGTGGGGACCACGGCCACACCTCTGAGGTTCAAAAGCAGCCCAAGCACAGGAGCCATGGGATTGGATGGCCTAGGACCCGCTCCCAGTTCTACACTTCTCACCTGTGCATGGTCAGCCTCTCTGCGTATCCATTTCCTCATCTGTAAAATGGGACTCAAATGGCAGTGCCTGGCACATGGTTAGCTCTTGGTAGATGTTGTAAGGTGGACATTATCATTTTGATTTTATGGATGAGCAAATTAAAGAGAAGATAGGATAAATAAATTTTCCAAGCCAGCATGGCCAGTAAATGACAGATCTAAGATCTAAGATTATAAGCAAAATCCAAAGCCCATGCTGAGCTTCGGCTCTATGCTACACCATTCCCCTATGACTAAGCCCATATAAGAACTAATGAATGAATGAAATTCCTCATTGCTGGTGGCAATGCCAATAGTTGGCCCTTGACTTTTCCATGGGGAATGTATTAGTACTCAGGATGGGCCTCCTCCTCACTCCCTCGAACCTCCAGGCATGAAGTAATGAGAGAAGATGAAACTAAGGCATGAACTAAGAGAGAAGATGAAAATAATTTTTAAAAAAGAAAAAGAGAAAAGAGAACAAAAAAGAAAACAGAAGTAAAGCACCCTCTTCAGCATGGAGGAGAACACAGGTCTCTTCTAAATGATTAAAGACTTACTGAGCATCTACTTTGCAGGAGTAGGAAGGGCAGGCATTCAGGGGCTTGGAGATAACCCTGACCTTTTAAAAGCTTGTAGTCTAGGGGTGGCTCAGTCATGTAAGTGTCTGCCTTCTGCTTAGGCCATGATCCCAAGATCCTGGGATTGAGCCCCGCATCAGGCTCTCTCTGCTTGACGGGAAGCCTGCTTCTCCCTCTCCCTCTCCCCTGCTTGTGTTCCCTCTCTCGCTGTGTCTCCCTCTGTCAAATAAATAAATAAAATCTTTAAAATAAAATATAAAGCTTGCAGTCTAGTTGGGGAAACAAGCACTTGCAAAGTCTGGATGATAATGTTGCACCCTAAAACGGGGTGATACAGATTATTTGTGTTAAGTTCGGAAAGGGAACACACAGCTTGAGAATTCTGGGAAGCCTTCCTGGCAGAGGAACCCAGGCCATCTTGAAGCATGAGTGACTTTCCTTGATGTTATCTTAGATTTTTTTCTCCCCATGTCCTGCATTCAGTTGGTCAGGCACCAGGACCTATCCCATCTTTCCAAATGACTATCACAGCAGTCCCTTACTTTCCAGTTCTGTAGCCATTAGCGCAGGTCAGTCTCTCATTACTTCATGCCTGGAGGTGCCCTAACAGTCTGTTAATTTGTGTCTCTGCCACCAGCTTTGACCTTTTCAATCTGTGTCATCTACCTCTTTGGGATGAGCCTTCATTCCCACTTCCCTTCAACTGACATTTATTGAGCACCTACTGTGTGCCAGGAACCATGCTTCTATGCACTAGGGATTCAGTGTTGAACAGGACAGACAAGGAAGACCCTTGTCCCGCTGAAAACCTACACACTAATTTTTTAAAAACTCCGTTGGAGACCTGTTATTTTAAAGATTAGAGTCCAGATTCTGGGGGCATGCCCACCCTAGCTGCCTCCCACACCTCCTAGTCCCCCACTACTTCTCCAGCAGGATTCTTCAGCTATGCCCACTACCCCCCACACAGGCTGATTATTTCTCACTTGGACTTTCTTTTTGCCCTTTCTCCTGGGACCTACCTGCCCAAAGCCTTCAGGGTCTGCTTCTAACCCCACATCCTCCCCACCCTTCTCTCACAGCACTACTTGCCTCTCTCGTATTGGCATTCCACATGTTGTTGTTTTTCCCCTACCCACCTGACTAGATGGTAAGCTTCTGGATTTTTCCAGTCTGTCCTCCCTTAGCGCCAGGCACAATAATGTGCAAAGAATAGGCGTCTTTCTCTTCCTCCTCACTCCTTCCTTTTTATTTCCTCATGATAAAAACTAACATCTGTAAAGCTCTACACAAAGTGTTTTCTTGTCCACTGTCTTCCATGCATTCCACAAATATCCTCGTGTTGATTATCAGTAAATGTCTAACGGGTTAATAGGTCAAAAGAGGAAGGCATTTCAGGTGAAGGAACCAATATCGGAAAATGTACAAAGACAAGACTGATCCCTGCATGAGCTGAAGGCAGTGTGGGAAGCAGCCTTGCTAGAGAGAAAAGAATGAACGCCATAGGAAATTTGGAAAATGAAGGGCTAAGTTAGCAAAAACCAAGCAGAAAAACAAGCCACACTGCACAAGCATGGGGAGTGGTTCAGAGTATTGATTTCTAGCCTTTTCAGAAACATTTTTTTCTTTTGCAAAGCTGTAATAGGTGTCCCTAAAATGTTGAGCCCTACTTTTCGTCACTTAACATTCGAAGCATAGTCTTCATAAAGGCCATTTGTAGTGAACGCATAATATCCCAGGGATATGTGCCAGACCCATTTCTCTGCTGTTGGACACATGTTGTCTCTCATTTTACACTATTACAATAAGCACTGTAACAAACCTCTTGCGCAGAGAGAACAAAGAGAATGAACCCAGGTCTTTAGTGAGACCTCAGAGTACTCTATGGACACTTGCCTGGGCCTACAGCGTCTCTGACTTTCCTGTCACCTGAACCGTAAGACTGACCCTTTATTGCTTAAGCCCATCGGACTTGCAACCCACTTTCTCCGCCTCGACACACTTGTCTCCCTTGGTCACCCTAGGGGAATCCTAGGGTGCAAAGCTACATGGCTTGCATAGAGTGGGAGCTTAATAAACATGTGTAGGAATTACCCATCCTCATATTGATCAGTGGTCTAAGGGGATCTTAGTATTTCAATCATTTTGTTTGAGCTTATCAGTAAAAATGTGACTATTTTTTTTCATCTTTGTCACTAAGAATTCCTCATTCTTTTGGCCTTCAGTTTAATTCAGAAGTCACATTTTTGTGAATTAAAATTTTTTTATTGAGGTATAATTGACATATACCTTCATGACCTTGAGGACTAAAATTCTAAATGGATCTCCTCTCAGAGTTATTAAATTATATTTCTGCCTACAGTTAACTTGTAATATTTAATTTACCTGGAATTTATTTAGTTGTACTATTTAAGGATAGAGTCCTATACCTGCTCCCATGTCCCAAATTTTAACCATCTGTTCAAATGCCTTTCTCCCCATTGTTCTTTTTATTTTTTTAAAATATTTTATTTATTTGTCAGAGAGAGAGAGCACAAGCAGAGGAAGGGGCAGGCAGAGAAGGCAGAGGGGGCAGAGAGTGAGGCTAGCTCTCCACTAAGCAGGGAACTTGATGTGGGGCTCGATTCCAGGACCCTGTGACCAGGTTTAGAGCTGAAGGCAGATGCTCAGCTGACTAGGCCACCCAGGAGCCCCCCATGGTGGTTTTTTGTTTGTTTTTTTTTTTTTTTTAAAGATTTTTATTTATTTATTTATTTGACAGAGATCACAAGTAGGCAGAGAGGCAGGCAGAGAGAGAGGAGGAAGCGGGCTCCCTGCTGAGCAGAGCTTGATGTGGGGCTCGATCCCCGAATCCTGGGATCCCTGGGATCATGACCTGAGCCCAAGGCAGAGACTTTAACCCCCTGAGCCAAGGCTTATATAAAATTATATAAATTTTTTGCCTTGCCAGTTGTTAAATTGATGTATAAGCTACATAATGTTTTACTGTTTGCCAAGGCTAATACTCTTTCTTCCCAGTTAAGCTCTGTCTTCAACATATTCTTTGCCATCTCCCCTATTTATTCTTCCAGATAAATTTTAAAATAATTATAGCCAATTCTAAAAGGACTCTATTGGGATTTTCACTGCAATTACACAAAGCCTGAAATAAATTAAGAAAGAATTGACATCTTTATAATTTTAACTTTGCCAGTCAGGGAAGTTTTCCTTCATTGACTTTTCCCATATTTCTCAACAAAATTTGGTCATTGTCTTCACATCGCTCACTGACATTTCCAATAAAGGCAATTGCCAGGTATCTTTTTTTTTTTTTAAAGATTTTATTTATTTATTTGACAGGCAGAATCACAAGTAGGCAGATAGGCAGGCAGGGAGAGAGAGAGGAAGCAGGCTCCCTGCTGAGCAGAGAACCCAATGCGGGGCTCGATCCCAGGACCCTGGGATCATGACCTGAGCCGAAGGCAGAGGCTTTAACCCACTGAGCCACCCAGGTGCCCCTGCCAGGTATCTTTTTAAAGATTTATTTATTTGAGAGTGAGCAAGCACAGGGCAGGGGGGCAGAGAGGGAGAAACTCAAGTAGACTCCCCGGCTGAGCGAGGAGCACATTGCGGGGCTCGATCCCATAACCCTGAGATCATGACCGGAGCTGAAGCCAAGAGCCCAACGCTGAATCAACTGCACCACACAGGTGCCCCAATTTCTAGGTATTTTATATTTCAGGGTGTTTTCAAATTGGGCTATTACTGGTGTCTGCAGGGAAACTTGCCAACTGGACAGGACAGGCCAGCTGACTCCCTCCTTGTCCACGCATTCTTTCGTTTCTTGGCGGTCTCCCACCAAAACCACCCACAGACCCAAGTTCTGCCCTCTGGAGCCAGATGGAGTAAACCTGCCCCTCCTCTTACAGATAGATTTTAATCTTTGGAGACTGTCCTGTTTCCCCTCAGTTTTTTTTTTTTTTTCATCCTGTCTGAAGGATGAACCTTCAGCTAATAGGATGAACCTAGTATTTGGGAAAGATTCAAATGATGGTGGTAAGGAGGATGGGCTTGGGGTAGGTTAGACTAGAAGGTAGGAAACCAGAAGACACTGGCTTCTGAGGCAATCCAGCTTTTAAGGCTGACTGAGACAAGGCTGTGGACACAAGAGGCAAGTCTTAGGGATTTTTCAAACAAGGAAGCATCAGGACATGTTGACCAACGGGATACAACGGATGAAGGAATGGAAAAAGGAGTCAAAGACAGCCCAAAGTCTCCAGCCTGACTCACTGAAGAGAGTGACTCTTTTTACAACGAGAAAGAGAACGGTGTATAGCACTATTTGGGAAGGTAGTCAATTTCTGTCCTCCTGACCCTGAGATTACAATAGATCCAAGAAGAGAGGTCTGTACTATAGACAAGTTGTGAGATAACAGAAATATATATATATATACATATTGGTTTCAGCTCTCAGTTCCTGGCACAGAATTCCTAAAAGCCTTGTAATATCCTAAGTGATAAGGACACTGGGAACATTTCTTGTTCTCATATTTGGTCTTTGGCCTTGGTTCCCAACACAGGGCTCCCGTAACCCTTGTGAATTCCTAAGTGATAGAAGAACATTGGGAGCATCTTTGTTCTTGTGAGGTGACTCTGGGCAAGCTCCTGGGCAAGAGCTGGTCCCAGAAAGGTCAAGCGTGATTAGAAGCTTGGCATTTGCAGCCTCATCCCCAATTCTTCAGAGAGGGAGGGCCTGGAAATGGGAGTTAATAACTGACCATGCCTATTTGAGAAAGCCTCCAAAACCCCCCAACAGTATATAGGGCTCCAAGAGCTCTCAGGCCAGCAAAACACGTGCACACGTGGAGGGTGGCACGCATCAACCCCTCCTCCAGCTCCACGGGGACAGAGGCTTCTGCACTTGGGACCTTCCCAGACCTCACCTTCGGTATCTCTTCACCTGGCTGTTCATCTGTATCTTTTATCATGTCCTGTAATAAACTGTAAACTTCGACGTTTCCCTGAGTTCTGCGATCCAATGTAGCAAATTAATCTAAGCTAAAGAGGGGGTTGTGGGAACCTCCAATTTGTAGCGAAGTCAGACAGAAGTTGTGGGAATCTGGGAAGCTGCTACTTGTGATTGGCATCTGACGCAGGGAGCAGTCCTGTGGGTTAAGCACTTACCTGAAGGAGAGGCTGGTGTCTCTGGGCAGATGGTGACAGAATGAGGTTAAATTGCAGGACGCCCAGCAGGGGTCCTCAGTGGGGAAGAGGGGGAAGCCTACCCATTCTGTGACCAGGAGCCTCAGAAGTGAAGTGTCCTGTGAGAGTACTACAGAGGAAACATAGGTGGAAAAGAGAGGTTTTCCTAAATGACAGAGTTTTTCAGATTTCTCCCCCCACAATAATGTTTTCCATAGCAGGCAGCACACACACAAACACAGAGAGAGACACATAGAAGAGGTATAAGGGTCCCCAAACTCCTGCAGACACAGTACCCAGAATACCAGGGAGAGGGAAGAAAGGCCTAGGTGTGTAAGCAGCACTGAGTTGCAGATTAAGTGATGGGGATGAGTGCCTTCTTTCCCTCAGCTGTCTGAGATCCTGTGGCCTACAAGTTGGTGACCAAGACCTTGTCAGGAACTATATTATCCTGTCACCATCCACCCTCAGTCCCATGTCCCAGGAGGCTCCAGCGGGAGAGATTGCGGCTAGAAGGCCACACACATTTGAGAGTTCAAAGCAGTCTCACTGACAACCTGCAGAGCACGCAGAGCTATCACTCCCTGTAAGAAACATCTCCTTTGCCTTCAGCCTAGGAACTATTTAGGTCTCCAGCTTTGAGTTTCAAGGCCATGGTGCTCAGAACTGGGAAGACAGGACATACTTTCTCCTTGTAAAGCCAGAGTGCTAAATCGAAGCACGGAAAAGAGGCCAAGGGCCCTAGGTTAACATCTGCTGTTGGGTCAGAGCCTGAACAAGCTCAGGCCCAAGCTCTGTGATGCTTGATTCTGAGGAATGAGGGAACCCAGGGGATTGTTAAAAGCCCCACAGAAAACAGCAACACATCCTGAAGAGCTCATTAAAGAGGAGAGGCCGCTTTAGTTCCCCAAGGGACACTGCCCTCCTTGGTCAGATTAAGTTGTTTCAAGCCATATCTTATCAAGAGCATCTTTACAGAGTAAATCTTGGAACACTTCATAGTGAAAGATTCTTTTAAATAGAGATGAAGATACGCAAACCAACTTTGGGCTTTATATTCATTCATTCATTCATTCATTCATTTATTTATTTATTTGACAGACAGAGATCACAAGCAGGCAGAGAGGCAGGTGGGGGCAGGGAGGAAGCAGGCTCCCTGCTGAGCAGAGAGCCTGATGAGGGACTCAATCCCAGGACCCTGAGACCATGACCCGAGTCTAGCTGAAGGCAGAAGCTTAACCCACTACGCCACCCCGGCGCCCGGGCTTTAGAAATTTAGTTTAAAAAAAAGAAAATTGCCGAGGGGCGCCTGAGTGGCTCTGTCAGTTAAGCTTCCGCCTCTGGCTTAGGTCATAATCCTGGGGTCCTGGGATCGAGCCCCCTAGAGCCTGCTTCTCCCTCTCCTCCCCACTCATGCTCTCTCTATCATTGTCTCTCTCTCTCAAATAAGTAAACAAAATCTTAAAAAAGAGTTGCTGTGGGTGGGGAGATGGGTTAAATAAGTGATGGGGATTAAGAAATGCAGAGCATCCGGTGTTGTATGCAAGTGTTGAATCATTAAATTGCATGTTTGAAACTACTATTACACTGTGTATTAACTGGAACTTAAAAACTAAAAGAAACAAAAATTCCAGAAGTTGCCATGCACCTCTTGGTTGCAATACCATGTCCCTCTTGGGCTTTTTTCTGTTTGCAGAAGGGTACACGTGAAGGGATGTGGGAGCCGAGGAGTGCTCCTGCAAAGCCGCTTTTCCCACGTTGGGGCTGATGCTCCAGGTTTGTAGGAAACTGGTTGCTGATGGCTGCGTGTCCAGGCAGCCCTCAGCACCCAGCTCAAAGAAACAGGCCTTCATGGCAAAGGTCCCGGGCAGGCAGATTCAATCTTCCCTCCACAAAATCATCAGGCAGCACGGAAGAGTTGGCTTACCAGTGACCTAACACAGGCAATAAACAGATTGCTGAAATCAAGGAGCAGCTTGCTCACCACGCCCTTCCTCAGGCTCTGGGCTCCATGTCCTCCTCCCCTCTCTCGCTCTCTATTGGAAAGGTTGCTAAGACATAAATGACCTTTTGCTTTCACGCAGCTTTGTCTTCCCATTGTTCCTCCTTAGCCTTGGGAGCAAGTCCCTGCTCCTTTTCAATGGTGAGACAAGTAGACAGGGGCAAATATACAGGAAGGCATGGTTTGGTCCCAGGACTTTCCCAGAGCCCCAGTTCTAGTCTCCAGACCACTTCTTTATCTCCAATCCAAGTCTCTGCTCATCCCACCAAACCCTTGAGGCTCTGGGTGAGAGCATCCTTTTCCTGTAAGGCAGTACACTCACTCCTGCCTTCCAGCCTTGCAAGTCTTGGCGCCACAGGCAACCCCACCCGGCTTCCACCCTCTTCATACTCTGTGAACAAGCACAGTCTAGATAGACCCAGGTCAAGCAAGACTGCCAAAGAAAAAAGAGAACCCTGGGCCGTCAAAACGCAGACCTGGGTCTGTAATGGAAGGTTTCCAATGCATTCTGAAACCTGCAGACCTGGGTCTGTAATGGAAGGTTTCCAATGCATTGTGAATTTGCTAACAAGCAGAAGGGAGAAGAAACATCCTAAGAGAAAAATGTCCACGCTTCCCAGTGAAGGAGTAAGGGGAACGAGAGGGAAGGGGCCAGGGAATAAAGGCAGCTGCATTTCTAGTTTCTTTGGTCTAGGAAAGATTTGTGTAAACTTGGCTATGCCCCAGGGGGCTCTGCAGTCAACTATATTCTTGGCAGAGAGAAAGAAAAAGATCAGTGGACTGACTAATTGAACGATGCCCAGAGAGAGCCAAACGCAGAATGCTTAAACGGCTGCTGTCAGCATTTCCAGAGCGCTAGGCGTTTCAACAAAGGACCTGGAGTGGTTCCCACTTCCTCCCATGTTGATTGGTGAGTCTCTAAGTGAACACAGAATCTCTGCTGTGACCAGTTCTTCTCTCCCATCAAGGAGGACACACATTGGCTAACTGTAGGGCTCCCACAAAGCCACCACCTCAGATAGGGCCATAGTTGGGGGCCATCTCCTACAATGAAGACCCAGCCCACAAAGCTGAGCTGCTTCAGAGGAACGTTCTAACTCCTCTGAAAGCCACAGTCCTTTAGCGTTTGGGCTGCTTGGCCCATACCTTCCAGATGTGGACAACAGGTGGCCCAGCTTCAACAGGCACTAAAATCATGTTTTTTCATCCTCCCAGAAAAGTTGGGGGTGGTGGAGTAGGGCAGGGGAATAGGCCAGCTTCTCAAAGAGACACATTTAACATATTTTATTAAGTTTGCCATATAAAGACTATGCCACAGGAAAAAATCATCAGAACTGAGAGGGCCCATGGAAATTATCCGGACCCCCTCGTTTTACAAATGAGGAAAGTGAACGAGAATACCAGCATGGCACTCTGGACCCCAGCCTGTCCACCCAGTCCCAGCACACGGGCTTCTGGTTTCGAGCCAAAGAGGACCTAAAGACTTAACCCATGTTGACTTTGAATGTTTCTGTGCCCTACAGCAGTACCAGTACAGTAGTACCACATTCTGATGCATATCTCCTCCTTGAGGCTGCAGGAAGAGCCCTAAAGAAAACACGATGAGTGTCAGGGTCGTTCAGAGCCAGGGAAACAGATGGATTGTGGAGCAGAGGGTGCAGAGGGCTGAGGGGAAGAGCTCAATCCCTCTCCAAGAATCCTGATCACCCTTTTCCCTCAAACAACACACACTCAGACCCCAAAGCCTCAGGACAAATATGCTTGCCGCCCTGAGGCTCAGATCAGGTTTGAAGGAGGAAGGGAAAGAAGCAGATAGAAGGAAAAGAGAAAGATTTACTTCTAAAATCAACAAGTCCAGTGGGAACACATTTTTCCCAGCATGGAGCAAATCCAAACACCACAAGAGAAGGCTATAAAACTCCAGTATTAAATCAATCGTGAGATGTAAGGGAAAACACCAATAACTTAGCAAAATAAATACAATGAGAGTTTCACTGAGATCAATGTAACCCAGTGAAAACAGTTTTTAGCTCTTGAGTCAAAAAGACTGAGGTGTACCTTGCACTGCATCTTAGGGGAAAACCCTAAGAGATGCTGGGAGTCTCCCCAGCAGAGAGAAGTCACACATTACTCCCTGTGGCCCCACAGAACCTTTCCACTAAAAGCTACTCGCGGAATGTACATTTCCTTCTCCCAGGAAGACAAGGTTGGCCAGTCAAAGCTGCAGCTCACTGACTCTGCCCCAGGCCATGACAGGTCGCTCTGGGGCTCTGGGTCTGTCTGTAGGAGGCCCGGGTAGGCAGGGGCTGAGGGCAGAGTGAGTGGAAAAACAAACAATGAGTTGTGAAGAACTGAGCTGTGTTTGTGGAGGGAACTTCATTCCCCCTTCCCCGGATACCCTCCCCTCGCTGTAGACCTTGGTGCCTCCAGCTTCTCTGGGTGAGGGAAATCTTGCCACCTCTCCCGACCCAGTGAGGGCCTGGATCCTGGGGCAGCTGAACTCCAGCCTACAAGAGAAGGGCGGCTCTACTACAGAGAAAACTAGTAACTATAGGAATAAGGATACTGCCCTGGCTCTCGCTGGTGGGTGAACGTCCTCCAGGGCTGCAGTGTCCAGAAGGGGTGTGCATCCTCTGTCTGCCCAGCACACAGGGGGCAGGAGCTTGGAAACAGTGGGACACATGGACCCCCAGCCCAGGGATCAGTCAGGAAGTCAAAGTCGGGGCGAGCAGCCTACAGGGGCGGCGGCTTCTCCGCAGGTGAGAAGCAGCGGCAACAGCAGCATCCAGCTCTTCTGCTCATGTTTCCACCACTCGAATAAGAGGCATGGGCTTATTAGGGCTGGGGGGCTTGGATATCCTCACGCTGAAAGAAAATGGCAAACTCTGAGTGCTGCTTGTCGCCTGCCCCACACACAGCCACCTCCCATGTCTGAACCCCCACCCGGCCCTGGGTTCCACACGTCAGTGCCAGCTGAGTTCTTGGTTCTCAGACTTCGGAACTGTAACTGTCAGCAGCGTCTAAGAGAAGAGAAGGGGGGGCGGGTGCTGCTATCTGAGGAATAGGGGTGGCGGAAAAACAGGGAGCAGTTCAACAGCTGAGAAGCGGGTCTAGCTGTGATTCTTGATGTTTTTCAAAATCTGGGACCTTTCTGTGAGTCTCTTGGGAAAAAAAAGGGCCTCTCTCTAGAAATACACACTTTGCTACACCTTGATTGTCACAAACAATTTCAGGGGGTCCATCTGCATCCAGAGGCTGTTTTGTGAGCCTCCCTGGGGCTATGCTACCAGGCTCTACTCCTGGTTAGAAAATGGTTCAGGTGGAGAACAGGTCAGATTAGACACTGAGAGCAGAAACAGGATTTAAAAGAGCCTTGTCCTTGGCCTCAACACTAAAGCTTTCCTTCCCACAGCTCTGTCCCTCCTCCCATACTCCTCACCCGGGCCCCACCATGGGCACTCCCACTCACTTGCCCAGGTTTTCGGTCTTGGTCCAGGTCTGGGTGCTAAAGTGGCCATGACTGATCTGCTTTTCTATCAGGTGTTCCATCCGGTCATGCATCTCTAAATTCTGTAATACAGGTTGTGGGGTCAGAGTCGGCCAGCTGTGACATTGTCTCTGCACCTCTGTCTGTGCTGCGGTCCCCACTACCCCTGCCATGCATGCCACCACCAGGGTACCCTCCCCTCTTCCCTCATCTTCACCATGCCTGACCACCCTCTTCCTCCAGCTCTCACTCCTGCTTCCTCCCTTCGAGAATTCTGTGCGACACTGATCGTTCCCTGCTGTCCTCCCCAACTTTCAGGAAAGGGGGGAATTAGACTAAGAACTCATGAGCTGAACGAGGCCACCACCTTAGCTGTGGAGAACACAAGACCCCCTCCTAAGGAATGCCTCCCCATTCACAGCCCAGCTCGTGGTCTCCTCCTTTGCTAAACTCATGACACGGGATGATGGGCCCCCTTAGAGTGGGGACAGGTTTCATCACCGTAACTCCCTGAAGGGTTCCAGAAAGCACTGACTCCATAACAATGATCCCAGATGCTCATTTCAGAGCAGCAGCCAGGCAGAATCTCTCTCCCTCCCTATGTACGGTCCTGTCTTCAAGAGCCTGCTCCCTTCCCAGGACTGCCCAGTACACACACCTCTGCTTCTAGGTAGGCGATTTTCTCCTTAAGCTCCTGGATAGTGCTGTCCTTTGACTGGACCACAGTTTTTGAATTCTGGAGCTGCAAAGATGTGGGAGAAAATAGGGTTCATTTTAAAATGACTCAGTATATGCTTGTCAAACCTCCCCCTGCTGCTGGGGAGCCAGAAGCAAAAGGCAGACTTTTGTACCTCTTACATGACTTCCTTAGCTTTTCGAGAAAAGCCTCCTTTCAGTCCATATTGAGCTCTTGATTATCCCAGGTGTGAGGGGAAGGGTGGTGAGAACACCACCCTGACGATCCAAAATCAGGGATGGCTTAAAACCCATTCCATTTAATGTTGAGAAATACACATTGTTCATTTATTCATTCAAGAAGTCACTGTCGGGGGGGTGCCTGGGTGGCTCAGTGGGTTAAGCTGCTGCCTTCAGATCAGGTCATGATCCCAGGGTCCTGGGATCGAGCCCCACATTGGGCTCTCTGCTCAGCAGGGAGCTTGCTTCCCTTCCTCTCCCTCTGCCTGTCTCTCTTTCAAATAAATAAATAAAATCTTAAAAAAAAAAAAAAAAAAAAGTAACTGTCAGGGCACCTGGGTGGCTCAGTTGGTTAGGCATCTGCCTTTGGATCCTGGGATACAGCCCCACATAGAACTCCCTTCTCAGCGGGGACCCTGTTTCTCCCTCTCCCTCTATGCATCCCCTACACTTGTACTCCCTCTCTCTAAAATAAAAATCTAAAAAAAAAAAAAAAAAGAAAAAAAAGAACTATCTCTTGAGTGCTTACTATGAGACAGGCTCTGTTCTAGACACCAGGAAATAGCAGGGAGCAAGATAGAAAAATCCTAGTCCTTGTGGAGCTGACAGGCAGCAAATATGCCCTCCCAGTTAGGGTGTTCTAAATTCTGAAAGAATTCTAAATTCTAAATTCAGAATTCTAAATTCTGAAGACTATTCTGCAAAACACCATATCCTGAGTTTGGTAGGGGAAGGCAGAAAATCTGCTGTGAGGGTCAAAGGTTGATAATCTGCACCCAGATAAGTGACTTTATTGTGACTTCATTATTCATTTACCAGTGTTCTTCAACGTTTAAGAGAGACTAACCTTTTCCTTCCTTCCCAGCAGAAGGCAGATGATTAAAGTCAAAGGGGAAAGACAGGAGAAAAGCAAATACCAATCACTCAAATCTAGTAACTGGTAGCCATAAATGTTTTTCTTGTTTTTTTTTTCCTTTGTTCTTTATTTTAATTTTTATTTACTTGAGAGAGAGCAAGAGAAATTCAGAGAATGAGTCAGGGGGAGCAGGGAGCCTAACTTGTGACTCCATTCCCGGACCCTGGAATCAAGACCTGTGCTGAAGGCAGACGCATAACCAACTGAGCCACCCAGGTGCAGCATTAATGTGTTAATATAAGAACTATAAGCCAAGCTCCCCAGGAGCATGAACAGCAAAGGCATAGACTTGACAGGAAAACAGGGCCGGGCCCCACATGGCGACTTCCCGAGGGGGTGGGTGGCATGGGGTGACGCGGGCACAGCTTACCTGCTCTATCATTTGCCTCACTTTCCGCTGCTGGCTCTTCAGCATGTCATCCAAGTGGTGGATCTTCTCCCGCAGCCCGGCCACTTCCTTTTCCAGGTTGGCAGCCCTGGGGAGGAAGAACAGAAAGCTGAGGCGAGGAGGGGAATGATGCACTTCTCTACCCAGTCACAGAAAGAACCTGGGGCTTGGGGGGTATCCATGACCATGATCCTCTCTGCCTGATGCCCCAGTGGTCTGCCACAAGGAGGAGTTGCTTGGGACACCTTGGAACAGTGCGGTGGAAGCCTCGCTAGAGGTCAGCTAGACTGAACAAGGGAACTGCCACTCAGAGAGGTAAGAATGGATAAGTCATTCTGGAAAGTTCTAGAAGGTACAACTAGATCCGACAGGTTGATGTCCAGGGAAGCAGTCCTCATGCTAACACAGGACAGCATTCAAGCTGTCAGAACATGCCCTGCCTCAGGTGTGATGAGCTCCTCATTCCTGGAGAGATTTGAGTGGGAGCTGGGAGTATGATACCCAATGCCATCAAGCTGTTGGAGAGGACTCTGTGTCAAGAGGGAGATAAGATTCAAGTGTGTTCCTAAATCTCCTGATTTCCAGAGACTGCTATATTCTCTGCATCTTCTCAACTGGGCCAAGATCCCCAGAGGTCCAGCGACCAGGCAGGGTGTCCAGGAGTTCAGACTGCTAGTACCCATCTCTCTCCGCTCCTGCCTGAGGCAGCAGGAGGGCAGGGCTCCTGGTGAGGTTGGGGGTGGAGTATAATGCACTCTGAACCCCGACATCCTCCCTAAGCCTCACACAGTCTGAGTGTCCACCATCAACTCTCCAGTGCCCTACTGACCAGTCTCCTTTTACTAAGAAGACTAACATTTTTGGTGCATAGCCATTTCGTGCCATTCCCAAGCCTCAGTTTTGGATTATCTGGGTCTTTTCTGTTTCTCCTGATGCTTCCTCTCAGTCACCTGCCCATAAGCACCACTGCTGGGAAAGAAGGAGGGCTGAGTAATTTAAAACAATTCCGTGATGACATTGAGCCCAAAAGGAGGCTACGATACAATGTCTCCATTTCCCATGCCTAGACTGAGGTTATCCCGAAGGAGGGAAGATACTCCCCACTGACTGTGGGGTCCAAGCGGGCAAGGATCATGTCTGTAGGGGCGCCTGGGTGGCTCAGTTCATTAAGCATCTATCTGCCTTTGGCTCAGGTCATGATCCTAGGACCATAGGATGGAGCCCCACATCGGGCTCCCTGCTGTTTAGGAGGCTGCCATCTTGGGGGAGTTCATTTTCCATGGAGTAGGAGGTTTCTGTGTGCTCTTTGGCAGCACACAGAAACTTCCCAGCCTCACCCAGCCACCTGGACAGAGAGCTTGGCCCTGCATTATCCAGGCCCACCTGGTGGCTATGGCTGCTGTTCATGCTCCTGGGGAGCCGGTTTCTCCCACTCCCCCTGTTTGTGCGGCTCTCTCATGCGATAGCTCTGTCAAATACATAAATAAAATCTTTAAAACAAAAAAGAAAAAAGATCATGTCTGTTCATCTTGAAATGCCTTAGAAGGCCCTCCAGGTGATGTCTGTTGAATTTAAAAAAATCCAATTCACACTATGGAGAACAGACCCAAGATGCTGTTAACTTTGATTTACCATTTGCGGTCTTACTTATTAGTTGCCAGCAGCATGAAAAATTTCCAAATCCTTAAAGGTCCAAAATGGCCCGTTCTTTGCTCCATAAGCTTCACTGGTAGGGCCTGGGATCTCTTATCAGAGGGAATCTGTGAACATCTTGGAGCAGAAAGCATCCTAGCGACCCCTGGTTCTCAGCTGGAGTAGCTTCAAGGGACAGGAAGTTCTGAATCTCTTCATGAAGATACTTATTGTATTTTTTGAAGCATGACTTGTGAGGAAGTTTTTGATTTGCCCTCAAATAATTTCCAGTCGGCCTTTGTTTTGAGGGGCGGAAACTATGGTGCAATACTACCACATGCGCGTCCCGTATGACAGCCTGTAGAATGATGTGCCAGAACAGCAGGAACTTCACCAGCTCCCACTTGACCTTGGCGCTAACACCATGGAAGCCTTTACTTTAGGCTCCTACTCTGTGGAAAATGAACTCCCCCAAGATGGCAGCCTCCCAAACAGTATCTCCCTGGGCAGGGCCCCACCCAGAGGAGCCACACCGTGACTCAGAGCTGGAAGATCTGACATCAGCTCCAGCTTCCTCCCCAGGCCAGGCTGCCACAGAGCTGCAGGCTGCATGGCGCGCCCTCCCCTCCCTGCACCCCAGCTTCCCCGGGGAACATGGGCCCTTACTTTTCTCGCTCTGTTTGACAGTCAGTGTTCTTGCTCCGAAGTTCCTCCAGGGCTGTTTCTCCCTCCCTGACCTTCACCAATAAGGCCTGATGCTCCTGGATGGGCCAAAGGGAAGAAAACCTAGGATAAGGAGGTAGCAATGGTTTCTGTGTTTGGGGTGATAGGGGCCTGAGGGCTGGGGCTCAGCCCCTATTGGGTCTGGGATAGCTGCCAAAGAGCAGCAGGCCAAGCTGGTTTGCTGAGGCACCCTCCCCTGTCAGGGATAACTCTTCCCACCCTCAGCACACAGGAACTTCCCAGCCTCACCCAGCTACCTGGACAGAGAGCTTGGCCCTGTGTTATCCAGGCCCACCTGGTGGCTATGGCTGCCGGTCCCTGGGAAACCAGGCCCTGTGGCTCCTTAAGAGCAGTTCCGTCTTTTCTTTTTTTCTTTTCTTTTCACAAGCCCATAAAGGGCAGCTCTATAAGAACCCAACTGAAGTGGAAATGGGTTCAACTCTAGTTAGCAAGGGCTCAGCTTAGCAGAGAGAAAGACCTCTTGTTCCTTAAAGGCTAAAAGGTTCTCGAAAGTATTTGCTGAGGAAGCAGTGAAGTGTGTTTTACTGGTACTGTTCATAAAAGCAGACTACAGTGGTCTCAGTTATTCCCAGGACCACCCCCTCCTTCCCCCAGCGCAGGAGTTAGGCCCTGAAGGCAGGACTCCAACTATTACCGCCTGCATGCCTAGCAGGCGCTTCTGGAGCTCTCCGACATCAGCCTCCTTCTGCTCCACTCGGTCCTCTGCTCTCTGAAGGGCCACTTGACTCTGTTCTGCTTCTCTCTGGTACCGGCTGAGTGTGACCTAAGACAGGACGCAGATGGGTGAAGGGAATGGAGGGGAAAGAGCAAACGTGGATAAAAACCTTAGGAAAGAACCCAGGATCCAGGGCCCAGGGCGCAGCGATAGGGGAAGGGAGGCACCCCCCTCTTTCCCATTCATGATTCTAGGATGACTTGGGAAACCAGCAGGTATCTCCACTTCCAGGGTTCACTGGCACATACTTGATCAAGCTGTTATTTTTTTTTTAAATTTTAAAGATTTATTTATCTATTTGAGAGAGAACATGCAAGGGGTAGGGGTGTGGGGAGGGGCAGAAGGAGAGGGAGAGAGAGTCTTAAGCAGACTTTACACTGAGTATAGAGCTGGACACCAGGCTCGATCTCATGACCCTGAGATCACGACCTGAGCTGAAACCAAGTCAGACACTTAACTGACTGCACCACCCAGGCCCCCTGATCCAGCTCTACTTTAGAGTGACATTTGGAACCCATTAGCACTTTCCAGATGGTGGACTTTGTCAATATCTCCTCTGCCCCAGCCCCCAGTTGGCCAGTGCCACCCAAGATTAACCCAGGGCTGTGACTTTCCTATAAATGCAAACACAAAGAATCCAGGGGAGCATATCTCCACGTCCTTCCTTCTTTGTTCCCACTCTTCCTCACCCTCACATCAAGCAATACTGCAGCCTGCATAACAAGGACAAAATAGCACCTAGAAGGGCCCCAGGAAGAATTGTTCCATTTCCAAGATGACAGCCAATTTGGAAGAGAAAGAAGCAGAATTTTAGAATGAAAAATTAAGGAAGAACTTGCCTCCCTTCCTCCCGCATGCCAACATCAGGTCTCAGCTTAGATATCCTTTCTTCCAGAAGCCTCCATGCCCAGTGAGTAGTCCTTCCATTGTGTGGCCTTCCTTCTTAGAGCACTGAGGGGATTTTGCCCAGTCACTTGTGTGCACGCCCCAGTGGGCCATCGGCAAGAACCATTATATTTCCAGAGCTCAGCCCAGTACCTAGCACACAGTTACTGCTCGCTAATGTCATGAGAAGAATTGGTACTCATCTAGTCTAATCCTCTCCTTTTGCAACTAAAGGTCAACTGATTTACCCAAAGTACAAAGCTAGGGAATAACAGAGCCAATGCTAGAACACAATGACTTCATTATTCATCTCAGTTCTTCCCAGATACCCCACACTGACTCCCCAGTCAGTTGCTACAGAAGAATCCATATAACCACTCAAAAGTCCACGCAGCCCTGGGAAAACAGAACACCAAAGTCACCAGTTTGTCTGACCCCTCCCAAAGTCAGACTCAGGGAAGAGAAAGCAAAGCCCAGGAGGACATGTGATGAGACACATCCATGCTGCACACCAGCCCTGTGCAGAGCCAACTTTCTGTGAACCTTTCCTGACAGCAGGCTGCTGCTGGTGGAACAGAAAACCCATGCCCACTGGCAGGTTGTTTTCACGGTAACTAACAATCTTGCCCTTGCTACCGCCTTTATAGAAACGTAGATCAGAGAGTTTCATTCACTAGAAAGACAGAGAAAAGCCTCCAAAGGTCCCTTTTTAGCCTGGAACAGGCTAGCCCCATGGACAGGAACATAAAAACAAAAGCTCTCACTTCTGTACCTAACATTGCACGCAGGTTGGTGTGTCCTCAGAGCACAGCGTTAATGGGTCATGGGCTGATCCTCACACTCTGCTGCGGGATCACAAAGGAAAAAACATACTCCTCTGCCACATTTGTCCCTGTTGCTCCAGTCAGCAATGCCTGGAAGGAGCCTCTGAATCCTGAGAGGGTGTGCCAACCTACCCCAACAGCAGAAACAGCACCTCTGACTGCAGACAGGCTGCTTATTAAGGCCAGCCCCTTCTGGGAAACTGGGGGCAGGTGGCTACAGCGGTCTGGGACCTTCTTGTCTTAGGGTTTCACTCTGGACCCTTTTGGTCAAGCACTGAAACCCAGAGCTAGCAGACCCCCCGCCCCCACAGATGGCCCAAACCAACAAGTGCTTCATAACACCCCTCAGTGTAGAAATTTCTTCCCAGGGCACCTGGGTGGCTCAGTGGTGTAAGCATCTGCCTTCAGCTCAGGTCATGATCCCAGGGGTCTGGGATCGAGCACTGCATTGGGCTCCTTGCTTGGCAAAAAGCCTGCTTCTCCCTCTCCCCCTGCTTGTGTCCCCTCTCTTGCTGTGTGTCTCTCTGTCATTAAATAAGTAAAATCTTTACCCCCCCCCAAAAAAAAATTCTTTCCAAAATTCAGAGTCTGGTCAGTGCTAAAGCCTCAGCATCCCTTCCTCCTGATGTGTACCAAGAAGGTAGGGAACAGCTGATCACCAAAATGATCCATTGTCAACCCACTTACCCAAATTGTGGGTTCTGAAACAGATGCGGCAAACTCCTTTACTGCACAACTACTTTGTTCCAAGAACAAACTCGTCACAGTATCACGTGAAGTCCAAACTATTTAGGATAGCAAAACCCGCTTAACTAAATTGATCACTAAGAAAAATACAGGGTTATCTTATGTTTCTAAAATCCTTCGGAGCAATATATATATATGTACGTGTCTTACCTCTCAATTCACAGACCACACTTGTATACTTAAAACGACCCCTTTTTACATTATTTGGAACTGATACTTAGGTTAAATTACTTGCTCAAATAACAGATCATCTCTAAAGGCAATTGATTAGCCCTCTGCCTTCTCCTGCCCCCTCAATATCCCTCTTAAAAATTCTCTCTCTTAGTCTCACAGAAGAGAAGCATTCGGTCTTCTTCCTACCACCAGCTCCTGGCATGCCTGGGCAGGGCACAGCCTATCATTACACATTTATGACACAGAAATTCTTTACATGTGGATGAACAATAGCAGATAACAGATGGCTAATCTCATGCAAAAGCCTAGTATCTTTCCAGTGTACCTCATTTTATACTCAAAGAATTTTCTGGAAAGTATGGCAGACCTCACACACTTTTAAATTGTGGGGGGCTTTCACTCTCAACAGACTTTTGTACTTTTTAAATCTTCCATAATAATTAGTATTGCTTTTGTAACAATAATTGAAATACTCATTCCAAATCACAAAGCTCTGTAAGACTTGACTTCAGGAAGTCCTCTGACTTCATGGACACAGATTTTTCTATAGCCATACTGTTCCACCCACTTATCCAGTCCACATTTAAGAGGTACCCACCTTACGTCAGATGTTATGCCAGACATGGGTGACCTTGACAGCAACAGTCCCTGCCTGTGAGCTGCCTAGAGCCCAGTAATTCTTACTGTGGTAAGAGTAACGGCCCCTGAGTTACCCGCTATCCCAGACCAGCACTACCACTCAACTTCAGCAGAGAAACAAGTGCCAACCTTTAAACCATGGACTCGACTTGAACAGCAAAAACTGTAAATGCCCAGGAATGCGAAAAGCAGACAGGAAAGTGCCCAGGCCTCAAAGCCTGACCTCTCTAGGGGCTGGCACATGCCAGAAAGACATGAAGTCCATGCTAAGTTATGGCCCCTATATTCAGCAACCCAACCCTTGGGGCACTTTCTCCTTGAACCCCAAATCTCACCTCAAAAGCCACTCGGTCTGACTGGTGCTGCCGCTCAGCCTCCCGCAGCTTGACAAGCAGGTCCCGCACAGTCTTTCTCAAGCTCTCGGCATCTTCACTTATGTAGGCATCTACCTACAGTCAGAGCAGAGAAAAGAAGGTGAAGGCCCCGTGTTTGTGTAAGAGGAGGTCCCCTGCAACACACAAGTGGGCCCTCTTGTCCAGACCACACTGAGTTATTCACACGAAAACACTCTTCATATGCTGGGGAACTCAACTAGCAAACTCACCTGATGATTTTAGGACACACCCAGTAATTTTTATACAGGTATCAATGGATTAACAGGTAGGCTAATGCCATCCTCACCTGTAGGTCCTGCTTCCATTAGACGAGTTCTTCGAGAGGGGAGACCGTGTTCCCCTTTAGACTACAGCGCCCCAAGGGCAGGGACTGGGCCACACCCACCAGGAGGGATGCACCCCAAAGGCACACGTCTTGGTCTTCTCTGCAGCTAGCACAGAGACCAGCACACAGAGGGTTACTGATGGACGGGCAGGTTTAGAGCAAAAACACCCAACCAACTACAAGGACTCTGATTCGATACTTCATCAAGGTTACCACAAGTCTCTCCCTAGACACACCCAGTCGTGGGTTGGTGGTTAGCACTGTGCTGGCATGTGGGGTCTTGCCCCCAGTTACCAGCTCCCAGCAAGTCTAACAGAAAAATCTTTACCTGTCTTGCACTTTAGGAAGCACGGAGCTCTCAGCTGGGAGGCGGGCCACAAGGCCCTAGTTGCTGCACCATCACTGAGTCCAGTGGGCCTTTGTGAAGCAGCAAGAAGACGCCTTACCATGGCCTGCCTCACAGGCTGACTCAAATATAAGATAATATCCGGTAGGGCTTAGAGCTCGTGAGGAGAAAAAGCTGAACAAATAGTACCAGGTGTTATTATAACCTGTTACCAACTATGGTGATGCAGGGGAAGAGAAAAAATTCAAACTGCACATCTAGAGTGAGCAGCTAGAATCACAACATGCCAAACTCTAGCCATCAAGATGTTATCCAGTTCATGGCCCTCGATCCATACCTAAGTTGCTGAGCAGGTGAAAACAATTTAAAAGCTCCTGGAGAAAACCACTATGTGCTTATTTCAGACGGTGTTCTAATAAGGCTATTTAATGACATGGAAAATGTTCATGGTATAATGTGAAGAGAAAAAAGTTAGTTACAAAACTCTGCATGTAGGAGTTAGAAACACACCAGATTTAAGTACAGTTGTGAGGATAGATCCTAAGAACATGGTGTTGGGTAAAAAGGAAAACAAAATTCATTATAAAAATTGAAAACATAGACATATCTAAGCCATACATTGAATATATTAGAATGTATACTTTTTGGCAGGGTAGGCAGAATAAAAAAAAAAAAAAAGGAAAAGGTCATTATGAGACCAGAGATGATAATATGCCCTAATGGATGGGTAGATCTGATTCAGACCTGCACTCCAGAGCCATAAAAAAAACAATCCAACAACAAAACAAAACAAAAAAGCCCACCCAGACAAAAGAAACAAACAGAAAGAAATGCTATATATAGTATAATCTCGATATTATAACACACATTTGCATTTAAAACCGTCGTTTTTCAGATGAATGGATAAAGAAGATGTGCTATATATACATATACAGTGGAATATTATGCAGCCACCAAAAAATGAAATCTTGCTATTTGCAACAACATGGATGAAACTAGAGGGTATCACGCTAAGCAAAATAAGTCAATCAGAGAAAGACAATTATCATATAATCTCTCTGATATGAGGAATTTGAGAAACAAGGCAGAGGATCATAGGGGAAGGGAGGGAAAAATGAAACAAGATGAAACCAGAGAGGGAGACAAACCATAAAAGACTCTTAATCTCAGGAAACTGAAGATTGCTGGTAGGGAAGAGGGAGGGTGGGAGGGATGGGCTGGCTGGATGATGGACACTGGGGAGGGTGTGTGTTGTGGTGAGTGCTGTGAATTATGTAAGACTGATGAATCACAGACCTATACCCCTGAAACAAATAATACATTATATGTTAATAAAAAAAACAAAAAAATGGCTTTTCTCTGGGTACATTCAAATGACATTTTTTCTTCTTTCACGCTTGTTTCTGAATTTCCTAAATTTTCTATGATAAGCATATCTTATTACATAATCACAAAAGGTAATAACAAAGGCCCCACCCCCTTTTTTTCCTAACAATGATAGCCATGTTTATTTCTTAATTAAACCTCAATAAAGCTGGGGGATAATTTTTTTCAAAAAGGACAGCCAGGATGAGCATTGGGCAATACATAGGATTGTTGAGTCACTGTATTATACTGACACTGTATATTAACTATACTGGAATTTTAATAAATAAATAAACAAGGGCAGCCATGGAAAGAAATACCACTATGGCATTATTCAAAAGGAGGAGGTAGATCTACATGTACTAAAATAGAGAGAAGGCTATAAATTTAATAAACTTTAAGTTGATGGAAGCTACAGTTTAAAAAAAATTGAAAAGAAAGCACGGAATAATGTATTTATCATGACCCTGAATCTGTGCAAAGTATGTGTATATTATACACATGTATTTATACATGTGTCAATGGTATGTATGTATATATTAATATGTATACAAACAAATAGGCATATGTTATTTAGATAAGGTGTTCTATGTATAGAAAATTACACTAGAGGGGTGCCTGGCTGGCTCAGTCAGAAGAGCATGAGACTCTTGATCTTGGAGTTGCAAATTTGAGCCCTACATTGGATGTAGAGATTAACAAAAGAAAGAAAGAAAGAAAAGAAAAGAAAAACATACTCAGCTTTAGCTAAACATTAGAATCCCCTAAAGAGATATATTCTCTTTTTTCTAAGATTTTATTCTTAAGTAATCTCCACACCCCACATGGGGCTCAAACTCACAACCCCAAGATCAAAAGTTGCATGCTCAGAGTGCCTCAGGGGCTCAATCGGTTAAGCCTCCAACTCTTGATTTCTGATCAGGTCATGATCTCAGGGTTGTGAGATGGAGCCCCAAGTCAGGCTCCACATTGACTGTGGTGCCTACTTAAGATTCTCTCTCCCACTCCCTCTCTCCACAGCCCCCCTCAATAGATAGATAGATAAACAAAGAAAATTAAATAAAATTAAAGTTGCATGCTCTACCCTCTGAGCCAGCAAGGCTCCCCCTGAAGAGCTTTTTCAAGTCCCAATGCCCAGTCCACGTCTCAGACCAATTAAATTACAATCTCTGGGGCTGACACCAGGCTTGTCTCCTGAAAGCTCCCAGGGCCATTTTAATCAGCAGCAAAGGCCAAGAGCACTAAAGGATCCACCCACTTCAATCTGTTAACAGTGGATCCTTCAAAGGAGTAGAACTGGGCAAGGAGAATTTCCAGTTTGTATTGTTTCTCTGTTTGAATTTTCACAGAAACTTTACTCTTACCTTTAGTGAGAGAGGAAGAGTGATAACAAGGGGATCAGGGAGGAAGCTATCCTGCCTCTTTTGCAGTGAAGTGGTTACCATTTTCCCTGTTAACGTACCTCAGGTGAACTGCTATACTGGGTCGTGGAGCTTGGATTTAATCTATTTGGCTTTTCTAACACCACCTATTCAAAGGAAAATAAAATAAGTAGTTAAAACAGCCCAAACACTGGTTTTATCCTACTGCGCAGGCGCACCGATTGAACCAAGATGACGGCTCCTGTGGATCTGGAGTTAAAGAAGACCTTCACAGAACTTCAAGCCAAAGTAACTGACACTCAACAGAAGGTGAAGCTTGCAGACAGCTAGATTGAACAGCTAAACAGAACGAAAAAGCATGCACATCTTACAGATACAGAGATTATGACTTTGGTAGATGAGACTAACATGTATGAAGGTGTAGGAAGAATGTTTATTCTTCAGTCCAAGGAGGTAATTCACAGTCAACTATTAGAGAAACAGAAAATAGCAGAGGAAAAAATTAAAGAATTAGAGCAGAAGAAATCCTACCTAGAGTGGAGTGTGAAGGAAGCTGAGGACAACATCCAGGAGATGCTAATGGCACGAAGGGCACAGTAGGAAATCTCTAGCAGAAGCTTCCTGCCCCCTCCCATTCCTGGCAAGGGCAGAGGGGCCCATGTGGGGAAACAGCCTCTCTTCTACCCTGACAGACTTTTATTTGGATGATCTGGTAACCCTATATTTTCTACTTCACCCTGATCCCCTTTCAGATCCCAGCTCTGTATTTTTTATCCTGGCTCTGTCTGCCACCCCTACCCAGAACACTCTTCTCCCTTAGGGGTGAATCACCAACTCCCAGGAGAGGGAAGATGGGAGCCAGGACAGACAGGGGAGCTCTGTCCAAGCCTATTACTCATTACACTGCTTAGACCAATAAAAGGCATCTGTCCCCCCCCCCCCAAAAAAAACAACCCAAACAACCAACTTTGAAACATTTAATATCTGAAGAATTCAAATCTCAGAATAAAAGAAAGAGGTGGAGAAGATAGAGAAAGAAGAGGAAGGGGAAGTGAAGGAGGAAGAGAAAGAAGAAAAGGAAGGAAGGCGAGTAGGAGGGCAGGCAGGAAGAGAAAAAAGACGTTGAGCACTCTGTGGAAAATGGAGAGGACAGGCAGTGGAGAAACATGTGTGGCCTTGGAAGGGAATACTCTATCTAGCCTCATGGGGAGGATGAGGGGAACCCCAGGCTAAAACCTTTCAGCACACAGAACAACATGCAGGCTGACTCCTGGAAGCCCAGGGAATACATGCAGCTGCCTGCCACCAACAAAGAGCTTCCATTGCCCCTCAGGGATCCTGACAAGGTTTGATGAAGCATAAAGCGGAAGGCGAAGCGGCCTTTGCTGTAATCCCTTCCAGCCCAAAGCCTGATTATTCACCATATGACTCCTGGTCTGTGCAAGCAAGGGCCCTGGACTTTCGGGCCTGTATCTGGGCACATCAGGCTCTTCAGTCACCTCACAAAGCACCTCCCAGCCGCCAGATGTGAGTTTGGGCAGTGAAAGTCCTACCTTCCATCACAGCAAAATGAATTAGGGGGAAACACCACACAAGCCTCGTCCACGCTTACGCCAGAGAGGAACCTTGCTGCCATTAGCTTCCAGGTCACTGTTTCCCTCAGGAGAATGAGGGCAGGGGCTGCTGGAGAAAGACTAGCCCCCACCATTCCCCAAACAAAACACAGATGAAGGAGATAAAACTCAACATCTAAAGGAGGATGAGAGTGAAATGGAAGAGACAGGTCTGTTCTCCTGAGCACCCTTCTAGCCTCCAATTTTAGAAAAGCCAAAAAGCAAGATCCCAGGGTTACTCATTCATCTCAAGAAGACCTCTCCAATAGGTTCAGTATGACATTTACTGATGACCTTCTGCATCGTTGACCCTGTGCTGAGTGTGGGGCTACAGAGACACGGGGTGGGATGAACCCTAACCTCAGGGAGCTTCTGGTGCCTGGGTAGAGACAGCTACATACACAAATAACACACAAGGGCCAAGACCTCCAATTCACACCATGGTGCCGTCCCAGTTAAGCAAGATTGACTTATAAGAAGTTTACATTTATAGGCAAGTGTCTGCTTCATGAGACTCCATGCCGCAAATAGAGCGATCACAGAATCCTTGCAGGGAAGAGGTTTTCACCAATAACTTAATGGTAATTTTATTTACATAAGCTCTGTTTTTATACACTGCTTTGGGAACATGGATACTTTTTACAGGCTGATAGGTGTAAACACCAGTGCCCACCAGCTGGAGAGCACTGAAGGTTGTGAGTGCTCTAAGAAAGCCAACATCGCCTGTATTTGCGCCTTTCCTGGCAGTCGTGGGAGACTCCGCACCCACGATTCGACTGGCAAAAGGGACTGCCTAGAACAACATCTTCCATGAGGATCCGACCATCAACCATTTCCTATTACCTGTATCTCCTGTCCACGGAGAGAATCTCCCGGATCTCTGTCAAGCTTGCTACTTATGTCCTCCCGGAGCTTCTGCAGGCAGTTCCGGGCCTGGGAGGGGAGGGCAAGAAGCCTGAGCTTTGGGAGAAGGAAAGAGAGCGTACCACCTCACCCAGCTTTGTGTCCATCCCCATCCCTTCCTCCTGTGAGCTAGGTCCTGCCCTCAGCACTGGCTAGGGGCAAGTCCTTCCTACACAAATAGGAAGCCCTGCCTGCCAGAGCGAACATTTTTGTTGCAGAGACACACAACGCGAAAGGCAAACACATGAAACATGTAATATGTTATTACATGATGACAAGGGCCAAGGAGCCAACAAGAGCTATAGGGGAGGGTCAGGAAAAGCGGGGGAAAAAAGACCAGCAGTCTTAGAGATGATGTCTGGGGTAGTACAGTGCTGGGCACACGGTAGTGGGTAACTACTGTTGGTGAATGGATTGGCTGACTGATGGAAGGGCAGGAAATGATACCTGACACCAGGGGCCCTGGTGGCACTTTGGGGATGAAGGGAGCAGATGGGAGAGAACCAAAGCTTACAAAAGAAGGGAGTCAAAAACATGGGAGGTTCCCACAGAGGGATGGAGGCCCACCTCCTGGATGTATTGCACCTCACTCTTCAGCTGTTTGATATTCTTCTCATGGATCATCTTATCCCCAGACCGCCCCTTCAGGTACACCTGCAATAAGGAAAACAGCACCACTCAGTTACGGAACACCCTGGTGAGTTCATGGCACACGGGCAGGCTCATACACTGCTGCTGGGAAGGTAAACTGACTGCCTTTCTGCATGCCAATTCGACCACTGAAATCAGAAGGCTGAGAACGATACTGACTCTTTGACCTACCCAATCTACTTCTGGAAATTTATCCTAAGGAAATAAATTTAGCCAAACTGGCATAAACACTCAAATATATATATATATGTAAATTTATGCAAAGGAAGTTGTAAAAAGAGATTTACACATTTTTCTCTATACATGCTTGACTCTTTCACAATAAAGAAAATATTTATTTCCTGTATTATAAAAGACATTCACAGTGTAGTAACATGTTCAGCAAAATATTGTTTATGACTACAAAAATGGAAACAGGCATAATGTTCCACAATGGGGAATTACTTAAATTGTGGTATGTCTATAATAGCATACTATGCAGCCATTAGAATACCAGACATTTACATTTATGGACACAGAAGATGTTACAAACCAACATTTAAAGCATTACATTGTTGGGGGGCAAGCAAATTGTAGGACAGAATATATACAGTACAATTTAACTTCTGAAAAAACACACGCGCGCGCAAGCGTGCAAAGGAAAATGTCCACGCGCGAAGGAAAATGTCTACGAGGATACACAACACAGTAATAACAACAATGACTACATTGATAGAATTATGGGGTGGTTTGGCTTTCTCTAAGGGCCATACAATGGCCCTTCTTATTCTTTGAATAAGAAACAGAAATTAATTAAAGGCATTCAGATTGAAAAGAAAGAGGAAAAACTATCTCCATCTGCAGATGAAGTGTTCATTTATATAGAATACACCAAAGATGGGTGCCTGGGTGGCTCAGTGGGTTAAAGCCTCTGCCTTTGGCTCAGGTCATGATCCCAGGGTCCTGGGATCGAGCCCGTCATCAGGCTCTCTGCTCAGCGGGGAACCTGCTTCCTCCTCTCTCTCTGCCTTGCCTTTCTGCCTGCTTGTGATCTCTGTTTGTCAAATTAAAAAAAAAAAAAATTAAAAAACAAAAATGTTAAAAAAAAAAAAAAGAGAGAGAGAGAATACGCCAAGGAATCCACTCCAAAACTATTAGAGGTTGTAGCAAGGTTGTAGGATATAAGACCAACATACAAAAAACAAAAACAAAAAAATTTCTAGACACTAGCAAGGGACAATCTGAAATGAAATTTATAAACAATTCTATTTACAATAGCAACAAAAAGAAAAAATACTACGTGGATGGAACTAGAGGGTATTATGCTAAGTGAGATAAGTTAACTGGAGAAAGACAAATAGCATACAATTTCATTTATATGTGGAATTAAAAAAAAAAACAGATGAATACTCCCCAAACTGATCTATACTTTCAACATAATTCTTATCAAAATCCAAGCTGGCTTCTTTGCAGAAACTGACAAACTGATCCTAAAATTCATATGGAAATACAAAGGACTCTGAATAGCTAAAATAATCCTGAAAAATAACAAAATTACAAATACTAATAAATATTAACAATTTTTTTTAAAGATTATATTTATTTGTCAGAGAGAGAAAGAGAGAGTGAGCACAAGCAGGGGGAGCATCAGGCAGAAGGAGAAGCAGACTCTCTGCTAAGCAGGGAGCCCAATGCGGAGTTCAATCCCAGTACCCTGAGATTAAGACCTGAGCTGAAGGCAGACGCTTAATGGACTGAGCCACCCAGGTGCCCCAGTATTAACAAAATGTTAACAAAAATAACAAAGGTACAGTAATCAAGTCAGTGTGGAATTGGCATTAGGAGACCCATAAATCAATGGAATACAACTGAGAGTCCAGAAACAATAATAACACAATAAAAATACCCTAAACTGATTTTATCTGACAGGATGCCAAGATAATTCAATGGGGAAAGAATAGTCTTTCCAACAAATGATGTTGGTATAAATGGAGATTCGCTTGGAAAAGAATGAAATTGGACCTCTTCCTTACGCCATACACAAAAATTAACCCAAAATGGATTATAGGCCTATTCAAAGGGCTAAAACTATAATTCTTTGAGGAAAATATAGGAATAAATCCTTGTGACCTTGGGTTGGGTTGTGACCTTCTTAGATATGTCACCAAAAACCCAACAAGAGAAAAAAAATACATAAATTGGATTTCATCAAATTAAAAACTTTTGTTTCAAAGGACATCATTATGAAAGTAAAAAAACAAGGGGTGCCTGGGTGGCTCAGAGGGGTAAGCCTCTGCCTTCAGTTCAGGTCATGATCTCAGGGTCCTGGGATCGAACTCTGCTCAGCAGGAAGCCTGCTTCCCCCTCTCTCTGCCTTCCTGTTTGTCTACTTGTGATCTCTCTCTCTGTCAAATAAATAAAATCTTAAAAAAAAAAAAAAGAGAGAGAGAAAGAAAGAAAGTAAAAAACAAAAAAAGAATGGGAAAATTTTTTTAGATATTTCCAAGTCATATATATCATAAGGGTCTAGTTAGTATCCAGAATATATAAGGAACCCTTATATCTAGAAAATTAAAACACAATTGACTTCTTTTAACAAATATGATAAGGTTTTATTTATAATATTCATATATCCAAACCCTTTTTGGCCAATTTAATTACTCATCATTACAAGTCTTTTGGACTATTCACTGCTATTTAAAAATTCAAATATAGCAAAGATAAGACCATGGAGAAAGTGTGGCCACATCATCACTTGTACCTACATATAAACTCTTTAAACACAACTGAATTTGTATTTATTTAATTTTTAAAAATATTTTATTTATTTATTTGACAGAGAGAGACACACAGCGAGACAGGGAACACAAGCCGGTGAGTAGGAGAGGGAGAAGCAGGCCTCCCATTAGCAGGGAACCTGATGCAGGGCTCCATCCCAGGAGCCTGGGACCATGATCTGACCCAAAAGTGGACCCTTAACGACTGAGCCAACCAAGCATCCCTACAATTAATTTTTTTTAAGATTATTTATTTATTTGACAGAGACAGTGAGAGAGAGAGAACACAAGCAGGGGGAGTGGGAGAGGGAGAAGCAGGCTTCCCGCTGAACGCGGAGCCTGATCCCAGGATCCCAGAATCACAACCTAAGCCAAAGGCAGACACTTAACAACTGAGCCTCCTAGTTGAATTTTTAAATGGGCAAACGATTTGGATAAATATTTCTCTGGAGAAGATACACAAATAGGCAATCAGCATATGGAAGCATGCCATCAGAGAAATGCAAATGAAAACCACAAGACATGGCTTCACGTGCAATAGAATGGCTATAATCAAAAAGACAGATAATAACAAGTATCAGTAAGGATACAAAGAAACTGGAACACTCCTACCTTGCTGGTTGGGGTACAAAACGGAATAAATGTTTTGAGAAAAAGTCTGGTAGGTCCTCAAAAGATTAAATACAGAGTTACCAAATGACCTAGCAATTCCACTCCTAGGTGTGTACCAAGAAAACTGAAAATATCCACAAAAAAACCTGCTCTTGAATATTCACAGCAGCATTATTCATAACAGCCAGACGGTGGAAACAACCCAAATGTTCATCAACTGATGAATGGGTAACAAAATGTGATATATCCATTCAGGGGAATGTTATTGAACCATGAGAAGGATTAAGTACTGACATATGTTACAACATGACTGGATCTTGAAACTATTATGCTAAGTGAAAGAAGGCAGACACAAAGGCCCCATGTTCTAGGATTCCATTTACGTGAGCTGCCTGGAAGAGGCAAATCCACAGAGACAGAGAAAATAGATTGGTGACTGCCAGAAGCAGAAAGGAGTGACCGAAAATGTTCTGGAATTAAGAGTGGTGATGATGGCACAATTCTGTGAACATACTAAAAATCTGAATTGTAGGGGCGCCTGGGTGGCTCAGTGGGTTAAGCCGCTGCCTTCGGCTCAGGTCATGATCTCAGGGTCCTGGGATCGAGTCCCGCATCGGGCTCTCTGCTCAGCAGGGAGCCTGCTTCCCTCTCTCTCTCTCTCTGCCTGCCTGCCTCTCCGTCTACTTGTGATTTCTGTCAAATAAATAAATAAAATCTTTAAAAAACAAAACAAAAAACCTGAATTGTACACTTTAACTGAATCAATTGTATGGTATATGAATTATACCTCAAAGAGCTGCTTTTTAAAAAGAAAAAACAAAAATTGCTTTATTAAAAAATAGTAAGTTCCCTAAACACACCTCCCACCTATCTTCACAACCTCCAGAAGCTAAATATGGATAGTGAGATAGGCACCTGGAAAGGTCCTCTCATCCATTCTCTTGCCTGGGGCTGGGTTGCACCAAAGTCACCACACACTGACTGTGGTCTCCTGGTGTTAATTAAGATCTTTACAGGGAAATGCCCAGGAACTAGCATTCCTGGTTCCTCCTAGTCAAACCCTGTGGCAAAGTCAGCTACTCCCTCTTGCAGGCCTATAAGGAAAGAGAGGAGAGAGAGGAGAGAGAGAAAGAGTGCAGGTGAACTAAGCTTGCCTTAATGATCTCCTCATGTCCATCATTGGACTCCACCAGTTCTGAGGCCAGGGAATGACTGATCGAGCGGCCAGACACCACGGCATAGGTCTTCCTGCCCGCCTGCCAGAAAGAGAGAGAGAAAAATGGCTCAGAAATCATGACAAGCCCGGAACATGTGCCCCTTGCCCAATGCAGAATACCTGCTCCTTAGAAGATGTAAAGGGTTAGTCTGATTTCCCCTATAAAATTCACTTCAGAACCCCTACCAGAAGCCACACAGCAGCAACACCAGACAGGGGAAATTAGCAGAAATTGCAGGTTAGTTTCACTTTCAGTGGGGTCTCCCCTCGTCTCAAAGCCGTGCACAATGCCGCGGTCAGGTGGTGGGTCTGAAAGGTGATCCTGAGCAGCAGCGGAGTTGGCTCCCGGCAGCACTGGCATGGGAAGTCAGCAGCAAGGAAGGAGAACTGGCTGAGGGAGAGGTTTCACCCCACCAGAAACCTCCCTACCTTCTGGGCTAAGTGTTCAAGTTCATCTCCTGTCAGTTCTCTCTGTAGAGTCAGCCTGAGAATGTCCACGCTGCCCTAATAATGACAATGACAGCAACAATAACCCCTTACCTTCACCATCCGGGACTGGCCCAGGGACGCTTTTGCCAGCCCTGTGGAGTGGCACCACTGGACAGAAAAGCTGAGGTCTGGAAAGGGGACATTAGCTTGCCTAAGAGCAGTCACTCCTGGGTGGCAGGATGTCCCTGGGGCCTCTGACCATGCTCTTGATGCCACACCAGAGACTGTCCAGCATGCTGCTCCATGGAACTCCAGAAGGGCTAGCCACCCTGATCCTCAGATTATAGCACATTGCACGCACGGCCGTTTTCCCAGCCTCGAAGGCACACGCAATCCAAGGTTCCCACACCTGACAGCCAACCAGGAAGCCACCGATGCACTTTACAAGCCTAGGATACCCTTCCTGAACCAAACTAAGGGACAGAAGCTGAATCCAAACCCTCCCCCTCCTTTTTTTTAAGATTTACTTATTTATTTGAGAGACGTTGGAGGGCAGAGTGAAAGGGAGAGAGGAACCTAAACAAACTCAGCAATAAGCGCGGAGCCCAGTGTGGGGCTCAATCTCACCACCTGATCACAACGTGAGCCAAAACCCAGAGTCAGAGGCTTAACTGACGTGCCACCCAGGCGCCCCCAAGCCCCTGCTTTTTTTGAGAGAGAGATTTTATTTGTTTATTTGACAGAGAGAGAGAAATCACAAGTAGGCAGAGAGGCAGGCAGAGAGGGAGGGGGAAGAAGGCTCCGTGCCGAGCAGAGAGCCCTATTCGGGGCTTGATCCCAGGACCCTGAGATCATGACCCAAGCAGAAGGCAGAGGCTTAACCCTCCGAGCCACGTAGGCACCCTAAGCCCCTGCTTTTACAAGACATCCAGAAATTATCCAAATGAAAGAAGGCACGACAATAGATATCTATTTACAGATGAGTCTCATTTCAAAAGAAGAAGCAGGTTTTCTTGCCTAAATCAAAGAAGGTTTAAAACACAAACTGTGGGTCAAATAGAACACATGGAGAGGGAAATCCTATGGTAATAGGAAAAAGCAGGTGGTGGAGATCTGGGGTAATAACATTAAAGAGAGGGTCAGCAAGGCAGAGAGGACCCAACCCTGCCAGTCTTCTGCATTCTGTGTAGAGCTGGATGGAAGATGTAGCCTTGCTGGGCCTCTGGCTTGCACCAGAAAAATCAGGAGTTGGACTATGTATCTCTAGGGTTCCTCCCAGCTTTGATACCATGAGAGCATGAAAAGAGAGTATATGCTTCCCCCAGGCAATGATGGGAAGATGGATGCTGAGCTACCCAAGGACAACAGTGACTTTGAGGTCCTTAACATGGTTTTAAGGAACCTTCCTAACATTCCAAATGACTGGTGGAAGGAAAGGAGGAAGAAAGAATGTGCTCCATGGAGGGAGCTGGGAGAGGCTTCTCTGGGCAGGGAACAGTCCTTCCTGTGCAAGGAAAAGAACTTGGGAGAGAAGAAATCACTCTCTGTGGTTAGATACTTAATTCTCAGTGTTCTCGTTATAAAATGACAACACTACCCTCCAACACTACTTAGCGGGGGTTTTGCTGAAAATTAACTGAAAGTGTATGGAGGTTGTTCTTTGCCACATAAGAAAGAGGTACTCAAATATTAGCCTCCTCCTACTTCTGGAAATGAACCCAAATTTGGGACAGATGGAAGACACTCCCACATGACTCTTAGGGCTTCCCAATCCTAGCAATGTAGCTGCTTTTACAAAAACACTTAATTCCTACCAAATACAAGTTAGATCCTTAGTGGGGACATATCAGGCCCTCCAGAGCCTGGGTCAACTCACTTCTTCTGTTACTGCTCCTCATTCCCCCAGTCCAATACATCCCGGGCTTTTCCACCTTGGTGACTTTGCTTCCACCATTCGCCTTAAATGTCCTTTCTTCCCATCTTCACATGGGACATCCGCAAGGCCCTCAAGAGTTCACACTGAAATGCCACATCTTCCATGACACTTCCCTACCTCCCGTGGGAAACATACCTTCCCCTCCCCGAGCTCCCTCAGCATTACAGGGCCTCCCATGGCACCTGCCTCTCAGTTAGTCATGTTTCAGGAGGAATTGCCCCTTCTGCTAACTCCTTGTGGGCTGCTGTCTGCCCCAGTCCTTTACACAGGGAAGTATTTTCTGAATGCATACGAGTACTCCATGACATCTAGGTCAAGAGAACATTACACAAGAAAGAAGAGGAAATGATTTCAAAATAGCCAGAGTGGCTGTCAACTCTTTTTCCCCAGGACACAGACAGGCACTTTGGCTATAACATCCTCTCCATACCTGGAGGCATTTGGGGAAACCTGAGGCATCCCTCAGCCAAAATAAAGAGGTCATTATTAGCTAGTGAAGATCATCAAGTCTGGTTTATTGTATGAACCCAGGCATTCTAACTGAAAGAGCACAAACAACTAGGCTAGAAGGGAGCCTATGAAAAGTTACCTCACCCACACATGTTATCAGAATTCCAGGTGGACAGGAGGAAGTAGGCAACTTGCAAAAGTACTCAAAGAAATAATGGCTGAAAACTTACCGAATTTTACATAAGATATAAACCCACAGATTCAGGGAGCTGAGCAAATTCCAAACAGGATGGACCCGCAAATCATGCCAAGACACATCATAATTAAACTTCTGATAACTAAAGGCAAAGAAAAAATCTTTTCAAGTCAGAGAAAAAAAAAGATACCTTACTTATAAGGGGAAAACACCCTGAATAAAAAGCAGATTTTTCATCAGAAACCAGGAAGGCCAGGAGAAAATGGCACACTAGTTTCAAGGACTGAAAAAAATCTCTTAATCAACAATCCTATGACCAAAAAATCTTCATGAATGAGGGGGGAAATCAAGATGTTCTCAGGTAAAGGAAAACTGAGAGAATTTCTTACCAATATTTTAGCTACACTAAAAGAATGGCTGTAGAGAAGTCTGGTGGCTCAGTCAGTTAAGTGTCTGACTCATGATTTTGGCTCAGGTCATGATCTCGGGATCGTGAAATCAAGTCCCACATTGGGCTCTGTGCTCTCAGCATGAAGTCTGCTTGTCCTCTCCTTCTGCTCCCCTCTCCACCACCACTCTCATGCTCTCTCTCTGGAATGAATAAATAAATAAACAAATAGATAAAATCTTAAAAAAAAAAAAAAAAGTGGGACATCCGTGTGGCTCAGTCAGTTAAGCAGCTGACTCTTCATTTTGGCTCAGGCCATGATCTGGGGTTCTGGGATCCAGCCCTATGTGGGTTCGGCATCCTATGAAAGACTCTGCACTCAGCACAGAGTCTGCTTAGGATTCTGTCCCTCTCCCCTCTGCCCTTCCCTGCCTCCAGAGCTCTCCCTCCCCTTCTCTCTCCCCAAACAAACAAACAAAAAAGAACAGTTGTAGAAGGTCTTCAAACATACAGGAAACAGTACAAAAGGAAGTTTGGAACATCAGGAAGATAAAAACAACATTGATAGCAAAAACACTGTTAAATACAATAGGTTTTCCCTCTTCTCTTGGGCTTTCTAAAATACATTTCATGGTTGAAGATAAAATTATGACACTGATTCAGTTCTAAATGTACTCAGAGGAGAGGCCACCTCAGTGACTCAGCTGGCTGAGCTTCCAACTCTTGATGTCAGCTTAGGTCACCGTCTCAGGGTTGGGAGATCGAGCCCCACTCAAGCTCCACACTCAGTGGAGAATCTACTTGAGATCCTCCATCTCCCTCTCCCTCTGTCCCTTCTCCAATCTCTTTCTCTCTCTAAATAAATAAAATCTTTAAAAAAAAAAAAAAGAAAAAAAACCAGAAATTTTTTCTTTTTTAGAAAGAAATAGAGATAATATTTAAATTAATTATATTATGAATGGGAGAAGGTAAAGGAAGGTAAGGTTTCTATACTTCACTCAACTGGTAAAACGGCACACTGGTATACTGTGAAAAGTTTTATTATATAAATTATTATATAAGAGTAATACCTTGAGCAATCATTAAAAAGTCTATACAAAAAGATTAATATCAAAAACAACAAATGAATCAAAATGGAATCCTAAAAAGCTGTCAAGTAACGCACAGGAAGGCAGGGAAAATAAAACAGATAAATGAAAAATAGAGAATGAAAAACAAAAATAAAATGGCAGAATTACCATGGCAATAATTACATTAAATGTAAGTGGTCTATATACACCAATTAAAAAAGATTGGCAGAGTTGATTAAAAAACATGAATCAATACATGCTGTCTAAAAAAAAGCATTTAAACATAAACATATAGGCAAGTTAAAAGCAAAAGGATGGGAATAGATATATCATGCAAACACTAATCAAAGGAAAGCAAGAGTGTCTATATCAATATCAGATATAGTAAATGTCAGAGCAAAGAGAATTATCAGAGACAGAGAGGGTCATATAATGTAAAAGAGTCAATACACAAAGAAAACATAGCAATCCCAAATGGATAAGCATCAAACAACAAAGCTGAAAAATATGTGAAGAAAAAAACCAAAGAACTAAAAGGAAAAACACACAAACCCACAATTATAGTTGGAGACTTCAAAATGCATCTCTGAGCAATTAATAGAACTAGGCCAAAATGAGCAAAGACATATAAGAGTTCAACATCACCAACCAACACCATTTAGTCAACAGTTATGGAACACTCCCCTCAGTAGCAGAGTAACACATTCTTTGTATGTACCTATAGAACATACAGTAAGATATACAATAATTTGGCCATAAAACAAACCAACAAACTTGAAAGAACTGAAATAATAAAGAGCATGTTATCTGACCACAATGAAATCAAACTAGAAGTAACAGAAAGAGAAAATAAAAATTTTAAATACTGGGAAACTAAACAACATACTCCTAAATAATTCTTTGGTCAAAAAGGAAGTCTCAAGGGCACTTGAGTGGAGACCACTCATTTAAGAGTGGTTGAGTGTCTGACTTCAGCTCAGGTTATTATCTTGGGGTCCTGGGACTGACCCCTATATCCAGGGACACAATCAACAGGCAGTCTGCTTCTTCTTTCTCTCCCTCTTCCTTTGTTCCTCCCCCCACTTGTGTTCACTCACTCTCTCACTCTCAAATAAATAAAATAAAAATAGGGCACCTGGGTGGCTCAATGGGTTAAGCCTCTGCCTTCAGCTCAGGTCGTGATCTCAGGGTCCTGGAATTGAGTCCCGCATCGGCCTCTGCTCGGCGGGGAGCCTGCTTCCCCCTCTCTCTCTCTGCCTGCCTCTCTGCCTACTTGGGATCTCTCTCTGTGTGTCAAATAAATAAATAAAATCTTTTTAAAAAATAAATAAATAAAAATTTAAAAAGACAGTACATACTTACTAATGTAAAAAAAGGGTACATACTTACTAATGTAAAAAAAAAGGAAATCTCAAGAGAAATTTTAAAAATCACTGAACTTAAGAAAAATGAAAACACAAAATGTCAAACTTTGTGGGACATATCTAAAGCAGTTCTGTTGCTCGGTCAATTAAGCATCTGCCTTTGGCTTGGGTCATAATCCCAGGGGCCTGGGATTGAGCCCCGCATTGGGCTCCCTACTCAGTGGGGAATCTACTTCTCCCTCTCTCTCAGCCCCTCACACTCACGCTGTTCTCTCTTTCATAAATAAATAAATAATCTTTAAAAAAAATAAGTAAAGCAGTCTGAGAGGGAAATTCCTAACACTAAAAGCATACATAAAAGGGGCACCTAGCTGGATCAATCAGTAGAGCGTGAAACTTTCTCTCTCCTTTTATTTAAAGATTTATTTATTTATTTTAGAGAGAGAGAGAGAGAGAGAAGAGAGCACAGGAGTAGGGGGAGGGGCAGAGGGAAATAATCTCAAACAGACTTCCTGCTGAGCAGGAGTCCCACGATGGACTTGATCTCACTACCAAGAGATCATGACTCAGGTGGAAATCAAGAGTTGAATGCTCAATTGACTGAGGCACCCAGGTGCACTGAGCACGCAACTCTTGATCGGTCAAGGTCATAAGTCTGAGCCCTACACTGGCCATATAGATTACTCTAAAAAATAAATAAATGCATATATTAGAAAAGAAAAAAATCTCAAATCAACAATGTAGACTTCTCACTTTTAGATAAAGAACAACAAATTAAACCCAAAACAGGCAGGAGGAAGGAAATAATAAAGATAAGAGAAGAAACGAATAAAATTTAACACAGAAAAGATCAAAGACAATTTTTCTTAAAAGAAAGGAAAGTAGGGGCGCCTGGGTGGCTCAGCTGGTTAGGCAACTGCCTTCAGTTCAGGTTATAATCCTGGAGTCCCAGGATCGGGTCTCGCATCCAGCTTCCTGCTCAGCATGGAGTCTGCTTCTCCCTCTGGCCCCCTCCCCTCTCATGCTCTCTCTCTCTCAAATAAATAAATAAAATCTTTAAAAAAAAATAATAGAGAAAAAATTAAAAAGAAAGAAAAACAAACATTACGGACCAGTATCTCTCATGAACATAAAGTTCTGTTTCTTATTATTTTGTTAGAATATGGCTAAAAGACACGAAAATACATTTCACTTTAGAAGATATATAGATGTGAATAAGCACATAAAAAGATGTTCACTGTCACTGAGGTGATACAAATCAAAACCACAGTGAGATACCATTCTACACCACCTATCAGAATGGCCAAAACAAAAAACAGTGACACCACCAAATACTGTGGAGAATAATGTGGAGAAATTGGATCCCTCACACACTGCAGATGGGAATTTAAAGTGACAGCCACTTTGGGGCAGAACAAAAAGGTTGGCAGTCTCTTTAAAAACCATACAAATACCGGGGCGCCTGGTGGCTCAGTGGGTATAAAGTCTCTGCCTTCGGCTCAGGCCATGATCCCAGGGTTCTGGGATAGAGGCCCACATTGGGCTCTCTGCTCCATGGGGAGCCTGCTTCCTCCTCTCTCTCTGCCTGCCTCTCTGCCTACTTGCAATCTCCATCTGTCAAATAAATAAATAAAATCTTAAAAAAAAATTTTTTTTTAAACCATACAAATACCATATGACCTAGCAGTTGTACTCCTGGACATCTATCCAGGAGAAATGAAGATTTACATTAACACTAAAACAGGTACGCTAGTGTTTATAGCAGTTTTGTCTGTAATACTACAAAACTAGAAACAAACCAGGTACCCTTCAATGCAGACAACAAACTGTGGTTATCTATATCATGGACTACTTACTACTCAACAAGAAAAGGGAACAAATTATTGTTTGTTTTCTATTGTTGTACACATCCCTATTGATGCATACATAAATTCCCAGAGAATTATGCAAGGGAAAGAAGCCAATCCCAAAAGGTTACATACTGTATGATTCCATTCATTTAAGGTTATTGAAATGAAAAAATTATAGAAATGAAGAACTGACTAGTAGTTGCCAGGAGGTAAAGAGAAGATGGGTGAAAAGGAAGTATGCGTGAGTTTCAACATGAAGTGTCTTTGTGGTGATGGACATATGCTGTATCTTGACTGCATGAAGTACATTCTGGTTGTGATGGCATGCTGCAGTTTTGCAAGATGGGATGGGGAATCTCTATTATTGCTTATAGCTGCATGTGAATCTACAATTATCTAATAAAAATTTAATTAATACTTTCAGGAACAAAAATTGAAGACTATAATGAAGAAAATAAGTACTTATAATCCTACTACCTCAAAATAGTCACTATTAAAATGTTAGCATATTCCTTATAATTTTTCTATACAATTTTTAAAAAACATACTACTGTACAAAGTTATATACTTGCTTTTTCCCTTTCATATTTCATCGTTAATGTCCATCATACTCAATATTCTTCAAAATTGGCTTTTAGTGGCCACTAGTATGCCACTGAATAGATTAAACCAAATAAACTTAGGTATTCAAACTAAACTCCTTCCCTTGCCCCCACTTTTGTAGATTACTGTCAAGTTCTTTTTATTTCTAACATATTTATTTATTTCAGAAAATATGTTTTCTTTTGACAGAACGAGATGATACACAACAGTACCTAGATCATCACCAAATTTATTGCCTGGTCCATTACCCCTCAAGCCCAGTTGGCTTTCTCTCTTCTTTGCAGAAAAAGAATCACCTTTGGAACAGTTGGACTTGTGCTCAAACACTGACACTGGCTTTCATTTGTTGTGTGTATTGATTTATTCTCCCCCTTATTAGTTGGTAAGATGGACAGTATGATGCTTAAGTGAAAACACAGTGATTAAAACACGCAGATCAGCAAAAGTTTCAGTTCCTCAAAATTTGATGTAATGCTCCTCTTCAAAATACCTGCCGCAGTATATGCTTACAAGCTAAAGTAAAAGTGTCTCATTGGAAAAAGATGTATATTAACTTCTACCTCACACCATATCACAAATATCAATTTCAGGCGGATTGCTTATTTATTTATTTATTTTAAAGACTGTATTTATTTATTTGTCAGAGAAAGAGAGGGCAAGCACAAGCAGGGGAAATGGCATGCAGAGGGAGAAGGAGGCTCCCTGCTGGGCAGGAAGCCTGATGCAGGACTCAATCCCAGGACCCCAGGATCATGACCTGAGCTGAAGACAGCCACTTACCCAACTGAGCCACCCAGGCGTCCCTGGATTGTAGAGTTAAATGTAAAAAGAAAAAAAAAAATCTTCCCTATAAAAAAAATTTGATAAGTTGGACTGTATTAAAGTTTAGAACTCATGATAATCCACAGAGAAGGTAATCACTCTGTATTAATCTGGCAAAGAATATTCAGAATATATTAAGAATTCCTATAAAACAAAACGACTAGGGGCGCCTGGGTGGCTCAGTGGTTTGGGCTGCTGCCTTCGGCTCGGGTCATGATCTCAGGGTCCTGGGATCGAGCCCTGCATTGGGCTCTCTGCTCCGCAGGAAGCCTGCTTCCCTCTCTCTCTCTCTGCCTGCCTCTCTGCCTACTTGTGATCTCTGTCTGTCAAATAAATAAATAAAATCTTTAAAAAAAAAACAACTAAATACAACATGGCATCCTGGACTTGATCTGGATCAGAAAAAGTATATTAGTGGAAAAACCAGCAAAGTCCAAATAAAGCCTGTACTTTGTTGTATCAACATTACAATGTTACATGTATACATATATAACATTACGTTACATATGTTACATATATAACATTTCATGTTACAATGTATACATACAATGATACAACAATGTTGTATCAACATTAATTTTCTTAATTATGATAAAGGCACCATGGTTATGTAAGGTGTTAACACTGGAGGGGGACGCCTGGGTGGCTCAGTTGGATAAGCAGCTGCCTTCGGCTCAGGTCATGATCCCAGCGTCCTGGGATCGAGTCCCACATCGGGCTCCTTGCTCGGCAGGGAGCCTGCTTCTCCCTCTGCCTCTGCCTGCCATTCTGTCTGCCTGTGCTCGCTCTCTTTCCCTCTCTCTGACAAATAAATAAAATCTTTAAAAAAAAAAACACTGGAGGAAACTGAGCAAAGACTGTATGAGAATCTCTGTAATATCTTTACAACTTTCCTAAAAACTTAATATTCCAGAATAAGAAGTATATTTAAAGAAAGAGAGAAAGGGCAAGGAGGGAAAGAAAGGGAGAGAAAACAGGTGCCCAACAGAAAAATGGGCAAAAGACTTCAAAAGATACATCACGTAAGAGGTTATCCAAATGGTCAATAAACATCTAAAAAGGGTTCAGTTTCATTAGTCATCATCATCAAAGAGCTAGACACTAACCGAAAGACAATACTACAAAATACCCATCAGAATGACTACAAATGAAAACAAAAAAACAAGCGTTGGGGGCTATGGAACAATCAGAACTCTCCTATACTGATGGTGAGACTGCTCATAACCATAATCTCCTTGGAAACATCTACCAAAGATGAACATTTGCAAACCCTGTAACATAGTAATTCTAATCCCATTTATCTACTCAACAGAAATGTATACCTATGTTCCGCCTAAAAACACAAAAATTCAGGACGCCTGGGTGGCTCAGTGGGTTAAGCCGCTGCCTTCGGCTCAGGTCATGGTCTCAGGGTCCTGGGATCGAGTCCCGCATCGGGCTCTCTGCTCAGCAGGGAGCCTGCTTCCCTCTCTCTCTCTCTGCCTGCCTCTCTGTCTACTTGTGATCTCTCTCTGTCAAATAAATAAATAAAATATTTTAAAAAACACAAAAATTCTACCCATAAAAAATGATACTAGATTGTTCACAGTAGCATTTCTCCTAATAGCCAAAAATTAGAATTTATCCAAATGTTCCAGAATATAAAGGATAGGGGCACCTGGCTGGCTAAATTGGAAGAACATGTGACTCTTAATCTCAGGGTCGAAAGTTTGATGTACAGATTATTTAAATACATACATACATACATACATAAAACCAAAAAAAAATTTTAAGACTTCATTTATTTGAGAGAGAGAGAGAAGCAGACTCCCTGCTAAGCAGGAAACTCAATGCAGGACTCAATCCCAGGACCTAGAGATCATGACCTGAACTGAAAGTAGACGATTAACTGACTGAGCTACCCAGATGCCTCTTTATTTTTATTTATTTTTCTTCTTTTTTTAAAGATTTTATTTTTTCCAGACTTGTGTATTTTTAGAAAGAACAAGAACGTGGGGGAGGGACAGAGAGAGTATTAAGCAGACTCTGTGTTGAGCACAGAATCCAACATGGGGCTCCTTCTCACAACCCCGAGATCACAACCTGAGTCAAAAACCAAGAGTCAGCCCCTTAACTGACTGCATCCCCCAGGCACCACCTAAAGATTTTACTTTACTTTTTAAAGATTTTATTTATTTGAGAGAGAGCGAGAGAGCAGGGAGAGAAGAGAATCTCAAGCAGACCCCATGCTGAGCAGAGAGCCTGACACGGGGATCAGTCATGACCTGAGCTGAAACCAAGAGTTAGACACTTAACCAACTCTACTACCCAGGGGCTGCTTAACATTTTATTTTAAAGTAATCTCTACACCCCCCAACCCTGGGATCAACAGTCACATGCTCTTCCGACTAAGCCAGGTGCCCCTAAAACCCCATTTTTGAAAATTTTATTTATTCGTCGGAGACAAAGACAGTGTGAGCACAACCAGGGGGAGCAGCAGAAAAAGGGAGAAGCAGGCTCCCTGCTGAGCAGGGAGCCCGATATGGGATGATCCCAGGAACCTGAGCCCACGACCTAAGCTGAAGGCAGACGCTTAACAACTGAGTCACCCAGGCTCCCCAAGTAAAAGAATTCTGACACAGAAGTATACTATACAATTCCACTTACATAAAAAGTATAAAAACAAGCAAAACTAATATATACTTTAAAAGTCACGATAGTGGTTACTTGTGGAAGATGGGGGAAGGTACTGACTAGAAGGGGATAATGACTAGAGGCAGGGGTTTCTGTGGTGCTAATGATTTGTTTCTTCCTCTAGATGCTGGGTCGGAAAATATGTCCAGTTTGTGAAATTAACTGACTGTACGTTTATGGTACATGCACTTTTCTGTATGTAGGTCATTGTTAAATAAAATCTCCTAAAAAAATTAAAATTCAAAAAAAAAATTAAAATTCCCCATGGCATTAAAATCCCCTCAGAATTAGGCTTATCACTGTCTATACCACATAATGTCTTGACTCCTCCCACTACCCTACTTGTACCCTACACTCTATCCCAAACTTACCCGATCTAATAGTAGGAAGGCAACCAAACCCAAATCTCTTACAGTTGATGAGTCCTGCAATGCATTATGTGTCTCACCTCCCCATGAATGCACATGTTGCTTTCTCTTTCTGGGTCCCTTCCCCTCCCTTTCCTCTTTGGAGAATTCTCAGCTCAGGCATCCCTGCTCCATGGATCTCGGCCCCAGCACTCCCCAGTCAGAGCCTGCTTTCTGCATTCAATGCATACATATTGTACACTGTAACAATGATCCCCCTTATAAATACTTATTTATGCATCTCCCCCAGTAAAGTCATAAGCTTATTTAGCACAGTGTCTGACCTAAGTAGGTTCTCAAAAAGTACACATTGCATCAATTCCAGATGATGAGATGGAGGATCTCCCCAATTCCCTCTCTTTTGAGAAACAAACTTCTCAGTGTAGTGAAGCAATAGGAAACACTGGAAAAAGCAAACACAAAAAGAGGGGAAACAAAAATAATGAGCAAAGTCTAAGAAAGGTAACTCTAAGAAGAAATATAAGTAGTGGGACGCCTGGGTGGCTCAGTTGGTTGGACGACTGCCTTCGGCTCAGGTCATGATCCCGGAGTCCCGGGATCGAGTCCCGCATTGGGCTCCTAGCTCCATGGGGAGTCTGCTTCTCCCTCTGACCTTCTCCTCGCTCATGCTCTCTCACTGTCTCTCTCTCAAATAAATAAATAAAATCTTAAAAAAAAAAAAAAGAAAAGAAATATAAGTAGCTAATAGACTAATGAAAAGATACTCTGCATGGAGAAAGAAGGTAGCTACACTTGTGAGCACAGCATAACATATAGACTTGTTGAATTACTCTGTTGTACACTTAAAAGTAATGTCGCATTGTGTGTCAATTATAATTCAATTAAAAATAATGGTATAATAAAATTTAAAGTTTAACGTATAAATAAATCAGTTGGTAAACAGAAGGGTCATATGGATTGATAGATAAAGGACAGGTCTGGTCTGAATATAGGGAGTTGGGTCGGTTAAGTCAAGTCATTCACTATCAAAAACTATGTTGTCCAATGTGGTAGCCATTAGCCACATGTGGCTATCGACCACTTGGAATGTGGCCAGTCCAAATAGAGATGCTCTCTGTACAAAGACATAGTACAAAAAAATTGAACAATTTCTTTTTATACTGATCACTTGGAATGATAATATTTGCATATATTGGGTTAAATAAAATTTATTATTGGAAAAAATTTTCATGTAAAAGTTAAAAATATATGAAAGATGCTCAATCTCACCAGTAATTAGGGAAATGCTATAAAAAAATAAGGACTTATCATCTTGGGGAGAATTTCATTAAATTGTAAATTTAAGAAGTGTAGGGGTGCCTGGGTGGTGCGGTCAGGTAAGCCTCTAATGCTGGGTTTCTCGGGTGATCTCAGGGTTCTGAGATGAAGCCTCTTGTCAGGCTCCACACTCAGCCCTTGGAGTCTGCTTGGGAATCTCTCTCCCTCTCCTTCTGCCCCTCCCACTCAAGCTCTCTTTCTCCCACTCTCAAATAAATAAATAAATCTTTTTTTTTAAAAAAAGAACAACAACAACAACAAATAGTAATAGTATAGTAGTAGTAGCAGCAGTAGTAAAGAGGAGAGGTGCCTAGGTGGTACAGTCAGTTAAGTGTCTGTCTCTTGGTTTCCACTCAGGTCATGATCTAGGGACTGTGAGAGTAAGTCCTGCATCAGGCCCTGTGCTCAGCACAGAGTTTGCTTGAGATTATCTTTCCCTCTTCCTCTGCGCCTCCTGCTCATGCTCTCTCCCCTCTCTTTCCCTCTCTCTAAAATAAATAAATAAATATTTAAATTTTAAAAAAGAAGAGTGGGTGCCTGGGTGGCTCAGTTGTCAAGTGTCTGCCTTCGGCTCAGGTCATGATCCCAGGGTCCTGGGATCAAGCCCCACATTGGGCTCCCAGCTCAGTGGGAAGGCTGCTTCTCCCTCCCCCACTCCTCCTGCTTGTGATCCCTCTCTCACTCTGTCTCCCTCTGTGTCAAATAAATAAAGTATTTTTTAAATAAATAAAAAATTAAAATTAAAAAAAAGTGTAAAAAGGAAACAAGCAAATGTATGTTCACAGCAGCATCTGGGCAATAGCCCAGATGATCGGCTGACAACAAAATGGATGAATAAAGTCTGGTCTACTAGTACAGTGAACTAGTATTCATCTGTGAACATAACTGAATTACAGCTTCATGCATCAACATGAATGAATCTCCAAATTAGCAGTAGTAAGTTTAAAAGCAGGCTATAGAAGGGGCACCTGGCTAGCTCAATTGAGAAGACCAAGAGAGTCTCAATCTCAGGGTCATGACTTTAAGCCCCACATTTGGTGTAGACAATATTTAAATTAATTAACTAATTAAAAAAAAATACAAGTTAGAGAATATAGAGAATATCATGAATATAAAGTTCAAAACGTGCCAAACCAAGCACTATAGCACTCGTCTAAGTAGGATAAGTATAATAAAGAACAAAGAAATAAACACAAAATTCGAGACAGTGATCACTTCTGTGGAGGAAGCAGAGCATTATGAACTAGGAAGGAGGACCCCAGGGGCTTCAGGAAGATTGGTAATGTTCTATTTCTTAAGCTGGGTGTTCAGTGCACAGCTGTCCATTTTATTGCTTTGCTTTAAAACTTCCCATATACTCAAGCCTTCTTTCTGGCTCTCAGTAAAGCAATGGACTTTTCCTCATGTAAATCCTGCAGAAATAGCATTTGTAGACCAACAAATTGGCAAATATTAAAGATACTGGGGCACCTGGCTGGCTCAGTTGGTTAAGTGTCTCCCTTCAGCTCAGGTCACGATCCTGGGGTCCTGGGATTTAGCTCCTCATCGAGCTCCCTGCTCAGCGGGGAGCCTGCTTTTCCCTCTCACTCTCTCCCTCCTCTCTGCTCATGCTCTCTCTCACAAAATAAATAAATAAGATCTTTTTAAAAAAATAATAAAGATACCGATAAAGTCCAGGATTGGTCTCATGTATTGTTAGAGTTTAAGTTCATACAAGGATCTTGGGAAGTTAATTTGGCAATATTAATAAAAAGCATTTGCATATTTCATAAACTTTTTGACCCAGTAATTCTACTTTTAGTAAGATGCGCTATGAAAATACCAAAGATACATGTATAAAACTGTTGACAGCAGTACTGTTTACAATAGTTACAAACTGGGAACAGCAGAACTACCTTCCAGTAGGTGCGGGTATGGTATCATCCACACTGTGGCATATTACACTGCTGGTAAATAAACTTTTATTTATTTAACAGAAAATGATCTCCAAGATAAAGCAGGAAAAAAGCAAGGCACTAAGTCATAAAAAAAAATGACTTCCTATTTATTTAAGTACATATATATATACACACACATATATGTTCATAGTCATTGCCAATTCCTATATATAACAAATACTATGTGCTGAGCCCTACTGGGCTCTGCGCTAAGTGCTTTAAATATATTAACTCATTTAATACTCATAATAATATTATATGGCAAATGTTATTATTAACATGCTTATTTTATAGAGGAGAAAATCAAAGCCCAGACATTAAGTATCTTGCCCCAGGCCATATAACTAGCAAAGGTCAGAGCCAGGATTCAAACCCAGGTCCTATAGCTCTAGAGTCTGTGTTCCCAGCCACCATGCCACACGGCATTTCTAGAACGTAAGCAATGAGAAAGGCACTGAATGTATACACATTAAACAAGAGGAGGACAAAGGAGTAAAGGGACTTTCAGTCAATGCTTCTACAGTGTTTTAAACTTGAGGAACAGAAAATGTGTACGGCACTGGTCTAGTGAAACACATAAATTAAGAGAAGGCAAGAAAAAGTGCCAGAGCTGGAGGTGGGGTCTGAGTCAAACTGACACCTATTAACACTTGAGCAATCAGTTTATCTCTAAGGGCCTGTTTTCTATCTGCAAAATGGTAGTGATAATAGTGCCTTGCCTACATTTAAGGCAGGACAGGTAGAGATGGTAGGATAGTGTGAAAGTGCTTGGCAAACCATAAATCACTTCACAAAGGCGAGACAGCATTACTTTCTCAAGGAGCTCTAGGAAGACACAGGGAGGCGGGTGGGTGAGCCAAATTGTCTAAACGAAGCCTGTGAACAAATCTAGGGTTCTCTGCCACCTCAGCCTCCAGAACCAGAGAATCCAGTCTGCAAGGCCATGAACCTCAACCTACACTCCAGCCCAGAGCGAAGGAGGGAAACCCAGGCCCATCTCTGCTTGGTGCCATTAGCTATTTTCTGGAGCAGGACTCATCTCAGGGCTAGGAGAAGGTTCCAGGGACCTTTAGGAATACCCCAAAATGTCTAGCAGGGAAGTCCCACTGGAGACTCCCTGAAAGGCAAGATAAGAAGTAGAACCTTCTCTAGGGAAAAAGTAGCAGCTAATCACAAGGTAAGCAGCCTCTAACCTCATAAACATTCTTGGGGAGAAGCCCAGCCACCTCCAAATTACAGGCAGCCTCTTGCTTCTGTTCAAACAAATCTCCAGCTGTGAATCACTCCTGAGAGTGGGGAGGGAATAAACACATAGCTGAGGGGTTAGAGATCAAGACGCTGTGGACAAACGATAGGGAGATAAAGAGGGAGGCCCCAGTGGTTCTCACACCCTGGGCTCACGTGATAGGGGACAGATCTATGGGAAATTATGTTTCCCTGGCTCGCACTCCCCAGGCTGCTAAGGGGACCGTGAGCATGGGCAGCAGGTGAGAGTCGAGGCTCTTTCTAGGAGGTAAGGGCAGTAGAGACAGTCCCTGAGCTGGAAACCAGCATCCTTAATTCTTCACTCTGTAACTCATTCCTCTAATCACTCTGTCCCTCAGTCCTATCCCCTCTCCTGCCCAAAACGTACGTGGTCTCTCAAGCAGCTGCGACAGCCACCTCAAGTCTCCCCTTCTGAGAAATGGGAATAGCCAGCCCCTTGAAACACTGGCTCCCAAGAGGCCAGCACAAGGCCAGATGAGGTGGTTGGGGCTTACCCTCTCCTGGCTGCCACCCCACTCTCAGGTTTTGGACAGCCTTCGTTCTGGCCTCTCTAGGCCAGAGATGGCCCTTTGTTAAGTATGACACAAAGAATTATTCCTCTCCTCCCCACAGATTAGCCAACAAAACAGGTGTCTGCTTTTTGTCTGGCTACCTGCCCAGAGGCATGGGCTGGACAAGCACTATGCAGAGGGCTGACCGGGGTGAATGGGAGGTGAAATGAGAAAAAGGATTTGGGGTGGCACTCTAAATGGGGCAGCCTTTCTCATCACCAGGCATCCGCCAGGGTAGAAGAGGCCTAATAGTGAACGCGTACAAGGACGAGGGGGGCTCCTGAATGCTCTTGAATGTGAAGGAGACACCCTTTTGCTGAGCTAGCCACTCTCCAGGAAACCTGCCAGGTACCCAGCCAGCCTGGGATGGAGGGGCAGTGCCCCCTCCTCCCTCTTGTCATTTTGTCATTTTTTGCTTTTGTGGCCCCAGACCCTAGAAGATCCTTTCCTTTTTCTTCCTTCATCTACCCATCTCCATCAGACCCTGTATTTTTTTCTCCTCTTCCTGCCCCTGCTGGCCAGGCTTAAATCTAGGCCACTAAGTTCCCTGGTTCATACCTATTCCCCTAACTAAACCTCCCCACGCCTAAGAAACAAAAAAGGATTTCACAAGACTGCATTGTGACCCAAGGAGGCATGTACCATAATTACAGGCAGGCAGGGAAGCTCGCCTCACCTGCTCTGAGCACATGTGTCTGGAACCGAAACCATCTAAGTGAACACTCCATTCCCCCACCCCAGAAAAATATGGCCAATGCTGGTGCCAAATGCCAGGTGATTGGGTAAGCCTCCTAATCCCAGATCCTCTGGCAGAGCTCAGGATTTCTCAAATCCCTGGCAGGCTTGGAGACATCAGCTGTAGTGCACTAGAAAGTAAGAATCTGGCAATGAATGGGGGAGCTGGAATGGTATGAGAAGGAATTTATGGGCTGAGCTTTGAGTGCAAGGAACAGGCAGGCAGTCACCAAACTTGAAAAGTTCCTCTGCCCAGGAGTTTCTTCCCTACTCCAGATGTCACAGAGGCAGGGCTCTCACCATTCTGAATTCATTCATTCCTTTGGAGTAAGTATCAATGAATCCTCTTTCAAAATCTACTCCTAGGTGTGTGTCTCCAAAAGAAATTAAAGAGATTAAAATATAAGTCGATGTTCACAGCAGCATTATTCATAATAGATGAAAAACAGAAGCTACCCAAAGGTCCATGAACACTTATCCCTGACGAGCATATGTGATAATATATCCACACAATAAAATATCATTGAGCTTTAAAAAGGAATGATGTACAGGGGCATCTGGGTGGCTCAGTCGATTAAGCATCTGCCTTCAGCTCAGGTCATGATACCAGAGTCTTGGGAACAAACCCCATGTCAGTCAGTCCTACTCCCTGCTCAGCAGATAGCCTGCTTATACCTCTCCCTCTGCCCCTGCCCCTCCCCCTCCACTTGCGTTCTCTCATTCAAATAAAATCTTAAAAAAAAAAATAGAATAGAATGAAATCCCAATTCATGTTACAACATGGATCAACCTTAAGGACATCATGAAAGAAGCCAGTCACAAGGGACGCCTGGGTGGCTCAGTTGGTTAAGCAGCTGCCTTCGGCTCAGGTCATGATCCCAGCGTCCAGGGATGGAGTCCCACATCGGGCTCCTTGCTCCGCAGGGAGCCTGCTTCTCCCTCTGACTCTGCCTGCCACTCTGTCTGCCTGTGCTAGCTCTCGCTCGCTCTCTCTCTGACAAATAAATAAATAAAAAATCTTAAAAAAAAAAAAAAAAAAGAAGCCAGTCACAAAGGATCACATATTATATGATTACATTTACATAAAATACCTAGAACAGGAAATCACAGAGAAAGAAATCAGTAGTTGCCTAGGGCTGGGGGTGGAGGGAGCAGTTAAGAGAAAATGGGGAGTGACTGCTAATGGATCAGAATTTCTTTATAGCTAGACAAAATGTTCTACAATTGATTGTGTTGATGACTACACAACTCAGTGACGACACTAAAAGCCACTGAATTATATATTTTAAATGGGTTATTTGTGCAGTCTATGAATTATAGCTCATTAAAGTAGTTACAGAAAAATTAGGCCCAGAGTAAACCTTCAATAAATCATAGCTTTAGTTAAGAAAAATTTGGGGGGCACCTGGGTGGCTCAGTCCGTAAGCGTCTGCCTTCGGCTCAGGTCTCAAGATCCCAGTGTCCTGGGATGCAGCCCTACAATGGGCTCCCTGCTGGGCAGGGGGAGGGGACCTGCTTTCCCTCTCCCACTCCCCCTGCTCATGTTCCTGCATTCACTGTCTCTCTCTCACTGTCAAATAAATAAATAAAATCTTTTTTAAATTTTTTTTTAATTTTTTTAAAAGATTTTATTTATTTGCGAAAGAGAGCATGAGTGAGGGACGGGCAGGGAAAGGGAGAAGCAGGCTCCCTACCAATGTGGGGCTCAATCCCAGGACCTAGGGATGATGACCTGGGCGGAAGGCAGGCACTTAAATGACTGAGCCACCTAGGCACCACCTCCCCCCAACCACCAAAATTTTAAAGGAATGGAACTCAGGAAAGACTTAATATTAAACTAATTCAGCTTCTGAGATCCTAAAGGAATAACACCTATTCCAGGGTAAAGACAAAGGTTCAGGCTGTAGCTGATGAAAAAATTCCAAATCCACCCAGGTGTTGTTTAGAGAAACTCTCTGGCCAAGACTGATCAAGACAAAAAAAATTAGAGAGGCACCTGAGTGGCCCAGTTGGTTAAGCAACTGCCTTCAGCTCAGGTCATGATCCTGGAGTCCCAGGATGGAGTCCTGCGGACTACCTGCTCACTAGAGAGTCTGCTTTTCCCTCTCATGTTCTCTCTTTCATTCTCTCTTTTTCTCTCTCAAATAAATAAATAAAATCTTTCTTTAAAATTAGAGATGAGTAAAGTGTAAATATTCTGAGGAAGGGTAATGTTGATAGATTACTTAAAGGCAATCAGCTTACCAAAGAGTCCAGAGCATCCTGGGACATCAGCTACTTCGGCCATGAGTCAGAAAAAGGAGGAAGAGAAAAGGGGCCTAGAGCAGGATACCAAAATATGATTCCTGACCATCACTCTTCCAAGACCCATCCTGGTTGAGCTGGTGATGGCAAAGGTTACTCTAGGCCGACTACGGACCCCTTCTCCTCCTCGAGACCCTCCACTGGCAGAGGTAAGGGGAAAGGAACAGAGAAGCATAAATGTGAACATAATGAAAAGATGCACACCTTGACCAGACCAGAGAGTTCCCAGACTCTTACTCCACCCTTTGGGCAGGTGTCTCACGAGAGGCTGAAACAGTCTCATCTAAGCCAGTAGGCAGAGCAAACAGAAAATAACAGCTAGCACCTGAGCACTTACCATGGTCCAGGCCTGGGGCTTAATGTTTCACATACATTTTTTTTTAAAAGATTTTATGTATTTATTGACAGAGATCACAAATAGGCAGAGAGGCAGGCAGGGGCTGGGGGTTGGGGGGGAAACAGGCTCCCTGCTGAGCAGAGAACCGGATCCAGGACTCTATCCCAGGACCCCGGGATCACGACCTGAGCTGAAGGCTGAGGCTTTAACCCACTGAGCCACCCAGGCGCCCCTTCGCATACATTATTTTATTTAATACTCACAACAACCTTAGAAGGGTGCAATTATTATCCCTGTTTTACAGATGAGGAAACTGAGATGGAAAAGATTAAGTAATTTACTGAAATGATCTTGGGCAAAGCCAACTTCAAAGCCCTGACTACAACCCCACTGTAGAGTCAGAGGCTCAGGACCAGGCTCTTAACCACAATGCTATTAACAGAAATCAGAGTTTAGCCCAAAATAGTGATGTAAATACACTGGGAGGATGGGAGAAGGGAAATAGAGTATGGAAGGGGTGGGAGTATAAACTTTCCTGTAATTCCTACAGCAGGAAGTCAATAGTTGTCTGAAACTGATTAAGTCAAGAAGTATCACTCTAAGCATATTATTTAGAAACACGGGGGTAACACCTGACAAAAGTGCCAAAAGCTGAAAGTGGTCTCTCCCATGGGGCAGGGATTGGGGCAGGAAACTTCTTGTTACTTTCTCTTAGAAAGTCTTTTGATAATATTAGTCTTTTAAAAATCATGCACATATATTTGATTAAAAAATGATTTATAATTAAAAAAGAGGGGCACCTGGGTGGCTGAGTTGGTTAAGTGTCTGACTTCGGCTCAGGTCATGATCTCAGGCTCTTGGGATGGAGCTCCACGTTGGGCCCCAAGCTCACCACGGAGCCAGCTTCTCCCTCTGCCCTCCCAGCTTGCTCAGCCTCGAGTGCTCTCTCTCTCTCTCATATAAAGAAAATCTTTAAGAAAGAAAGAGAGAAAGGAAGGAAGGAAGGAAGGTAGGAAGGAAGGAAGGGAAAAAGAGAGAGGGGCACCTGCGTGGCTCAGTCAATTAAGTATCTGACTTCAGCTCAGGTTATGCTCGCAGGGTCCTGGGATTGAGCCCCATGTTGGGCTCTGCACTAAGCATGGAGTCTGCTTGAGATTCTCTCTCCCTTTACCTCTGCCTCCACTCACTCATGCTCTCTCTCGCGCGCTCTCTCTCTCTCAATAAATAAATAAATAAAATCTAAGGAAGGAAGGAAAGGAGGAGTGCCTGTGCCTGGCTGGCTCAGCAGGTGGAACATGCAACTCTTGATCTCAGGGTCAACGAGTTCAAGCCCACGTTGTAGCCAACGTGGAGCCTACTTAATAAAAAAAAAAAAAAAAATTTTTTTTTTAAAGAAAAAGAAACAGATCATTCAAACTGAAGTCTAACATAGTAAACTTCTGTTGCTTTTCCCACACAGCTTCCATCTTCCTCTACCAGTAATAGCACTTGGGTTTTGCTTTGCACACTCTCCCTCCTTTACAGGAGAATCTGGTGAGCCTGTCCATCAGGGAACACCGTATTGCCCTGGCCACGGGGGGCGAGGGGCCCATGAAACCCTCTCCTTAGAATCTTGGACAGAATGACAAAAACACTGGGAACCAATTCACACAGATGTAGAAACCCTTCATTAGTCCCTTCCACTTAGCCAGATCCAAGACCCTCCAAGTACAGCTGACACAATGTTCCATTAGTCTCAGGAGTACCACTTAATGCCTTGACAACTCTGTGGTTATGCTATGCTCACCAAAAGTGTAACTACCATCTGTCACCACACACTGCTATTATAGCAGTACTGAAAAACAGGGAAGGCTTCACAACTTTGAATGTCACCCTGGCACAGGGGCCAAGCCAATCTTCTCCGTATCCATTCAGTTTTAGTCCATGTGTTGCCAATGCAAACAGCCTTGGTCCACACTTTTTAAGCTTTCCCTTAAATTCTGATTGGCCATTTCGTTCTAATAAATTCCTCTTCTGCTTAAGTTAGCTAGAGTCCCTCTATGCTGCTTATAACCAAAGGAACTTAATGGAATGTCTAATAAAAATGTTTGAGGTTACTTTGTGCGTCCATCTGTCAGTATAACTTACTACAGTAGCTTGCAGACTCCTCTGACCTAAAAGATTTACCTCAAGATCTAATAAGCACACACAGGCACACACACTTATACTATGTATACATAGAACTGAAACCACATCTTTGCTAAAATGTCCACCCTAACACTCTGATAGTGCTAATTCTATTTCTTTTGTTTTGAAGACTTTATTTTGTTTAGAGCAGTTTTATATTTACAACAAAATCTATAGGAAGGTACAGAGATTCCTCTTATACTCCCTACCCCCAAACAGGCAGAGCTTCCTCCCTTACCTATCTCACTCACCAGAATGGCACATTTGTTACCAAGAATGAACCTACACTGACACATCTTAATCACCCAAAGCCCCTGGATCCCCTTAGAGTTCACTCAAGTAAAGTAAATAATGTACATTTTGTGGGTTAGCGGAAAAAAATCCTCTGCGCTCTATTTCTTTCCCCTCTACCCTCAAAACTCCTGGCAGCCATTGATCTCTTCGTTGTCCCCCCAGTTTTGCCTAGTCCAGAATGCCATGTAATCAGAATCCATTTCTTTTCTAATACTAGGGCTCGAACCCACTAAGTTGACTTCAGACCCACTGTAGTCATGATCTGCTGTATGAAAAACATTGGCTCACCCTACCTGCTGCATCTGCCTCTAACAATAAAAATAAACCAGAGAGGTATTAGCTGTATTTCCACATCCAAGTGTGATGCACCAAGGCACTCAGCCTGCCTGGTAGGGAAACACCAACAGAGTCCCAGAATCCTCACTCCCACTAGGATGCAGAAGCGGGTTAAATTGTCTATACCCCTGACACCAAGGAGGAACATCTGTTCATCTACATATCCATTCACTCACTTTGAGCATGCACTGAGCACTCATTCGATGGTGTGAATATTCTACAGCTTCTTGGGGACTGTCTAGAGCCATAAAGTCTATCTTCAGGCTGGCTCAGAGGAGAGAGGAATCCAGGGACAGATCCTATCTCCTGACTGATTGATTGTTTTTCATTTCCTCCCTGCTCCTGAACTGCTCAGGAATGTCTCCAAGAACAGATTCCAGCAATGCTTATTTCATTCACAGCTTTGAAGTAAAATACCTCTAAAGTCTAGCCTATGAAGAAGGAATAAAAGGAATTTCTATTTCCCCTTGTTCTAGAGATCTCTAATTAGGTTTAAACTAATCCATGGCTGTATACTGACTGAATTCCTTGCTCACTATTCTACAGACTCTTTCTCCCTCATGAGGCAAGCAACAAAATATCAAGGGACAGAAGAGTGTGTCAAATCATTCTCAACAGTACCAATACACTGGTCTTAAGATCTTTCCGGATCTCTTTTTTACAGTAAACAAAAAGAAGCCCAACACCCCTCTCCTTGATTTTCCTCATACCCTTTTCCCTGCCTCAACCATTCCAAGACAGTGAGTAAGAGCACATAGTAGGTCTTAGGGCTGACATAATAGAGGATGGATTTCTTTATTATCTTCAAAGTTGCACTGCTGGGGGAGTGGAGGGTTGGGCAGTAACAAGACCTGTAATGTGGGCAGAAAGACTCACAGACCGGACAGAAATGGAGAAGGGACTGTGAACAAATTAAGTGATTATCTGTACCCTAAACTTGAAATGAGAAACTATTCTACGAGTTATTTTGAAGAGCCATAATCCAGGTGCAGCTGGCTTAGCTCCCCCAGGGAACATGCTGAGACTGGAACCCAGAAAGAGAATCAGATACAGAGTGGAGGAAGGGGAAATGGAGGGATACAAACGCCCCATCATCCTGACTCCCATTTCACTCTCATCCACAACAGCTTGAAAATCCATAAAACAGTACACACCCTTTCTGGGTCAAGTTCCCCAGCAAAGCCTAGAAACATTCAGACACAAGTTACCTTCCTTTGCCTCTGGAGAGAAAAAATCATATGGTCGGTCACCTGCGGTGGGGAGAACAAGGACAGGGAGCCAGGGAGTGAGGGAAGCAGCAGATGTATTAGCGCTGGAGAACGCCCCTACCTCCCCCAACCTCACTTCGTCCGGAAGCTCTCGCGTGGGTCACTTCCTTCCCTTTCCAGCCTAGGTTCTGGCATCTCCTTCATCCACTTGCCCAGGGCTTGGTAGCTGGACCCGGAAACGAAGCGAAGAAACCGTCCCAGGAAACTACCGGCTGGCCGATGGGGGAAGGGGAGGCAGGAGGACTGCAAGGGGAAGGAGAAATCCGAGCAGAGAGGTGTCCCTCAAGCAGACAGCCCTATCCCTCCCAGCGAAAGGCGGATTTCCTGGCCAATGTCGGCGTACCTAGAGTCCTACCGCCCCACCCTTTGGTCCAAGCCCTGGGATTTGACTCTCTACCCAGTCTTCTTACCGATCACCCAGAGCACCATTAAATTATCTGAAGGGCCTCTGAGAACACCAGGAACAACAGAAAAGGCTAATCTCTCCCCGTCGGGTACTCAAAGTACAAAGAGCGCAAAGACCCCGTTCCAGGAGCTCGTTTATCCCACGACGCAATCTACTGCCCACAGGACGCCTGAGTAGCGCGCCCCGGATATTCGCGGGGGTCCCGGGCAGGAGACGGGGTGTCCTTCCAGAGGGCAGGGACGCCCGAGTCCCGGAACAGCCTTCCTGCCGCGACTCCCCAAGAACCCCACTGCCAGCCACGCGGCGGTAGAAAAAGAGAAAGAGAAGTGCGGCGAGGAGCCCACGGCACCGAGCCGGCCCCAAGCCGGCCCCAGGTGATGTCAGCGAACTCCGCGCGGGGCATGGGAGGGACCGAACGGGAAACCGAGAATACCGGGCGGGACGGTGGGCCACTCTCTCTTACCGCGGCCTGGCCCTCCGGGTGCACGTCCACCAAGGTACACCAGTTCTGTGTCCCATTCATCTTATTTCCGCGGGGGTCGCAGCGCGGAGGACTAACCTCCGCCCAGCCGGCCGGCGCCTACTAAGCAGGCGCGTGCGGAACCGCCCCCTTGTTATAGGCGCGTCTTGGGGCGGTGACTGCCGATTAAACACGCCCCAAAGATTCCGTTCGCCAATGTGAGCGAAAGAGCAGGATGGGCGTGACCGAGAACCAGCAGGACACGTCCATCTGCGCTAGCTCAGATTTACCTAAAGGTGGGGCTCGGAGGCTGAGGCTGCTTAACCCAAATTTTGTCTGGTGTGTGTTGTTGCATCTCAAACATTCTTCGTTAATCTTGCTGTTGTTCCCTTTTCAACTCCAAGGTCAGTATTGGTGGAAGAGAATCACCCTACCTTCCCCTTAGAGGAGGAGTTGGAAAAAAGCTTCCATACGCTCTCCTCTCCCTATGTAGGCCACCTTTGTGGAACTGAGCATGGTAGAAATGCAGGCACCAGAAGCCAACTCACTCAGACTGGCCTAAGCCAGTCTGGCAGGTGCCCTGCCCTGGCAGGAAGCCCAGGCCAAAGTCAAAGCCAGCTTGGATCTGGGTGGGGTTTGTTTTGTAGAAACTATTATACCAAAGCTGCCCTTATATGGTTGGGAGAGGCGGGACACGTTGCCTTAAATGGATTTTGTATTTTTTTTTTTTTTTAAGATTTTATTTATTTATTTGACAGAGAGAAATCACAAGTAGGCAGAGAGAGAGAG
>NC_081570.1:106509861-106557710 GCF_022355385.1 Mustela nigripes | reverse complement strand
ATGTATTTTTTTTTTTTTTTAAGATTTTATTTATTTATTTGACAGAGAGAAATCACAAGTAGGCAGAGAGAGAGAGAGGAGGAAGCAGGCTCTCTGCTGAGCAGAGAGCCCGATTCGGGACTCGATCCCAGGACCCTGAGATCATGACCTGAGCCGAAGGCAGCGGCTTAACCCACTGAGCCACCCAGGCGCCCGGATTTTGTATTCTTGAGGAAGGATGAACCTCAACTTCTCCAATGGCATCTGCTCCCCAAAGCCAGATTACCATTTTAAGGGCCCTCAGGAGAGGATCGCCCAAGGATGGAGTCTCTAACAGCCTGGCTTTTCGCTGCAAGTTGGGGACTCTATGGGGCTGTGGTCCACCTGGAAAGCAGGCAGGAAGTCTGGCCCACTCTTGAGTGGGCAGTGTCCCTGAATCTGACAATGGCTCTGATGAACAGCGAGCTCCCTCAAGGCAAAACAAGAGCAGGAGTGCCAGAAATTTTTCTACTTCCCCAGGTAGGGACTGGGTCCCCTACCAGTTGGGAATGAAATGTCTTTGTACATGGGAGGTGAATGCTGGGGACATCCCTGTGCCCCAAAGGAATAAAACCCAGTTCTGATTTGTCTTCTTTAACCCTCAGATACAGCATTTACTGGCTTTTCTACTCCCAGAAGGTTGTCTAGGAGAGAATGCAGGTGCTATAAACACACGTCGTTCCCCAGGGTCCATCTAATCTGCTGTAAAGAGCCTCTAAAAAGTGAGATAAAGAAAAACCCAGTTTCAGCCTCTAAGTTCTCTAGTTAAAATGGTTTCTGCATAAAACAGACCTCCAAATAAGCCAGGAAAAAGAATGAGAAGTCAAGGATTTCAGTATAGATATATAATTTTAATATTTAATTTAAAATAAAATCAAGGCTGGGTTGGTTTGGGAGATAATCTCTAACTTGCAGAATAGAAGATTTAAAAAAAAAATCATGAAATTACAAGTCATTGGTGAAAACAGCTTTCTTCCTCCCCTACGCTCCTTACAGAACCTGCTCAGGAAATAAGCAGGTTTACCTCCTCCCTACCAGGGCTTGGCTCTTCCCAAAACCCAAGAGGGGAATAAATCTTCCATTGCCTCTACCCATTTTTACAGAGTCCATCTTTAGCCCTAGGCAGGAAGCCCTATGTCAGGTCCAAGCTCCTGAGATAATGAGGATCCCCTGATTCCCTACTGAGGTTGGGCACATCTGGGTCAGGGAAGCCACGAGAAAAACCTCTGCTTTTCAAACTCATGCAGACAGTTATCAGGGTTCCTAGATGCAACTCCCTTATAAACACATCCATAGTCACAGAAAGACAGGAGGAAACATCGAAACCCTGAGCAGAACCAAGCCCCACAACCTTATCACAGTCCTACCAAAGTCCCTCACGCAAGGGCTCATCAGTAAATGAGCCAAAAGCTCTCTAGACTGGGGCAGCCGGGGAAGCTGAGGGCCCTGGTGGGGGAAAGGCTGGTCCTTGGAGAGGTATGAATGTGCAGGTATAGAAGGCAAGAAGAACATCCTTATCTCCTCACCCTAAGGCACCAAAAGGAAAGGAAGGTAGGAATGATGAAGGGAAGAACAGATCCCTTGGATCCACTGGCTTGAGGAAGACAAAATATAAAGGAGTGGAGAGGGGTGGGGACTACCATATGGGTCCCATGACTGTGCAAAGAGAAGCATCCAAGAGCTGGATAGAGCCACCTCAGTGTGTCTATTATTCATAATGTTCCCTTCACCCTGCTCCAGAGTGGGAGGAAAACATACTGCAGGAGTCAAGGGAGCAAAAATCACAAAGGTATTTCCCTGAGCCTGAGGGTTAAGGGCTAAAGAAATAAAGCTTTATATACGTGGCAATATCTGTCCCTTCCTAACATGCTCAATCCCCCTCAGCCTCTATGGTGACCATCCTATTGCTGTGAGGGAAGAAAAAGACTTAAGGGAAGGGCTCAGTTGGCCTAAAATACCCACTCCTCCAGAGGACAGGGAAAGCCTGTTCACCAGCTTAGTGCCAATGCCTTTTTTATCACCATCACACATACCCTTCCCATTCTTAGGCCTTAATAATTGGGATCCCCCTCCAGGAATGAGGAATTCGAGGCTTGGCAGGGCAGTGCAGGCCTGGCCAGGGCAGGCTGCAAGTGTGGTCTTTGGTCCCTCGTGGACCCAAGCTAACAAGAGCTGGTCTGCAGGTTGCTTTCCGTAAGCAGTGATGCAATGGAAGAAGGGTCATAGACGCTGTCATATTCCTCATCTGAGCTCAGCCCTTCATGCTGGGTTGACTCAGCAGCTGAGCGGGAAGCTTTGCGCCTAAGAGAGAGGAATACTTGTAAGGGAAGGAGACAAACTGAGACAACCATGCTTTTCATGCTAAGGAAACTCCCAGCTTTTCTAAGGCCTTAAGGTACAAGCTCCCCCACCTATGTGAGATCTGGGGAGATGGGGTATATATAGACAGTGGGCTGAGCTAAAGAATAACCATACAGGCTTTCAGCCAGAAAGGAGTGACTGCAGAGGTCCCATCTTAGAGATCCTCCTCCCTATTCAGTTCAGGAGAACCCATTCCCGGGGTTCAGAAGAGGAGGAAAGAAAAGCAGCCTATACCAGGAGTCCTTCTCTAGGGTTTTGATCCGGGCCTGGAGCTGTTCATTGACCTCATGCTGCTCTTCCAGCTCACGCTGGGCCTTCTTCCTGAGGCCATCGAGTCGTTCAATCTCCTCTTCTGCTTCGTCCACCTGCCGCTTCAAAGCCTTCACCCTCAGGCTTAGCTGGGCAGGATACAAAGTCCCCACATTAGAAAAGCATCTGTTGCGACCATGGACTGGGACCCAATTCTGACAAGGAATCGCTGCCCTAGAAAAATGTCGTGACCATGGGCAAGTTCCCTAACTTCACAGATTTGTTTTGGGGATGAAATGAGCTCACACATGTACAACAGAAAGAGAACCTAGCACATCACAGACACTTAATGCATGTGCTTATTACTATGACTGTTTTAATCCAGGGCCTCCAGTCTAGTCTCCATCCCTACATGAAGCTGGGAAGACCTATGAGATAGGGCCTCCCTTTGCCCTCAAGCAAACACACAGTATATGCTTACCATATGACTTCTTGTCCCTGGCTCCCGTCCTTACCTGATCCTTCTGGTCATTGACATGCTGCCGCTCATCATCAATTTGGATGGACAGCTCTTTAACCCTCCGTTCCAGTTTTCGGTTGGTAGATTGCAGAACAGTCTTCTCCCTAGGAGAGTATGGTAGGGGGGTGTCTGTGGCTGTAGCCATTTCCAGAGAAAACCCTATTTGGCTCCCTCCAGCCTCCATGAACTCCTCTCAGTCATGTCACACTAGGGAGGATCTAGGAGCAGATCCAAACAACAGGGGAGATAATAGGTCATTCACATTTCAGAAGTTCTACAGCTCCCTCTGCTCTTTACCAAGAGAAAAGTTGCCCCTGAAGATCAGGTTGGCCATGTCTGACATGCAAGACAGAGAAGAGCCCAGAGGGAAAGAGGGAGGATGGGCTCACATCACCTCTCTTCAGCCTGCAGCCGCTCCTGCAACTCCCGATTCTGGGATTCAAGCTGAGAGATGCTGGCGCTGGGCTTCTGGAAGCCTTCTGAGCTAGCCAAGCGGCTCTTCAAGTCCTTGTTCTGAGAAGGACAGAAAGTCTCTGTGGTCACTCTCCACTTCTGATCCCTCCTGTGGTCATTCTACCTGCCTCCTGGTGTCTATCCCCAAGACTCCTTACTCCCCTGCTTACCTGTCTCTCCAGGGAGATTTTGTCACACTCCAGGTCCTGTCGAGCGGACCTTTCCTGCATGAGCTCTGCCCTCAGCTGGTCCACCTAGTGGAGATGGATGAGAGGAGCCAGATTTGGGTAGGGCTAACAATGAACCAGCCAGGTGAACCATGTGAGGCAGAGAAAACTGTAGGATGCTCTCTGAATCCCCATAATTCTTAGGCAACTAAGAAATCACAGCCTTTTCAAACGGGAGGAGCCACAGAATTTAAACAGGGCTGCCTCCATCTCGCCAGGAACCAGCATCCCCTCTGAGTGGAAGCAGCCTGGACTCAGGTCAGAGAGGATCCCAGGCCATCAGGATTCCTTCTTCCACTCAGATCCCTGGCTCCTTTCCACCCATCCTAAAGGAGAGGAGACCATGAAGTAGCACCAGCCATGCACAGATTCAACAGCCAGAATTCCCCAGATTATGAAACATGGGTGGGCAGAGGTGTTCTTGAGAGGGCTGAGAGCTAAGGAAGGGGGTACCTGGTCCCGGCCACGATTCATGCGTTCTGTCAGCAGCTCCACAGTGCTCCTCTCCTCATCTAACTCCGCTTCCAGCCGTGAGACTTTCTCCTGTAGCACAGAAGCAACAGGTTCATTCTGCCCCACATGCTGGACACCAGAATGCCAAACCCCCACCAGGACCCTCCCAAAGCCCAGCCTCCACAGACCTTGCTGTCTCCCATGTCCCCACAACCAGCTGTCTTCGCCCCTGCCCAGAGCCACCATGGAGCTAGCACCCTCTGCTGACCAGGCGTGGCATTGAGGGGAGAGGGTGGTGGTGCCTGCTCTAGTCTTGGCCCTTGGCAGGATGACAAACCCCCGAATCGATTCCTCAGTGGGGCAGCCCGACTTCCCTAATGGGATAACAGACAGAAACCAAAGCGTCCAAGCCAAAGCTGGGATGGAGTCAGATCTACCACTTCCTAGCAGAAGGGCCATGGCCAAGTTGCTTAACCTCTCTGTGTGTCTGTTTTCCTCATCTATAAAATGGAGAACTTATCCCACAGGTTTTTTCTCAGGATTAAATGAGTCTTCAGTGCCCGGCACATGGCATAATATGTGTTTGCTGCTGCTATTGTCACTGTTTGTTGTTACTGCTGTTGTTGTTGCTCCAAGGGAGCAGGAGAGGGAGCAGCAGCCTCCCCGCTGAGCAGGGAGCCAGATGCAGGACTCAATCCCAGGACCTGAGCCAAAGGCAGACGCCCAACTGACTGAGCCACCCAGGCATCCCTTGTCCCTGTTTTTATTATTGCTGCCAAATATAGCAAACTGAAGACCACTATTCATTCTAAAGGGGAGATGCCACTGCTCAGTTCCAGCCAACTGTTGCCATGCAGACAACTCGGGATTAGAAGCTCAGGGTGACCATATTTTCTACATGTACAAAAGGAGCCAGAAATCGGTAAGATATAAGTGACATGTATAAAATTCTAAACACTGACAATTAACTCAGTCATTTAAAACACTGCACTCAAACAAAACCCATCAGCTGTGGGCCACCAGCTTTCAACACCCAGCAGAGAAAGGGGGCTTGGTGTGTCCTGGCTCCTTTCCCCCATGGAAGTCCCACCTGGGCCAGGACCTGGACACCCCTCCCCCTCCCTGTCACCCTCACACCATCACCTCAAGACCCTTGAGTTGCCGGGTCCTGTCATCCTGGGAACGCTTTTTGCTCTCTGCCTCTTGCTCCAGCCCTTGCAATCGCTGGGCCAGCAGCTCTTTGTCCAGCCGGGCTGTGTCCCGGTCCGCCTGAGAAGCCTGCAGGGCCTGCCGTAGCCTCTGGGTCTGGGCAGGAGGGAAAATGCAACAGCTTGGAGAAGTAAGGTGGGAGCAGAGGGGCGGGAGTAGGCCGCCCTGTGGGGAGAAATGTCACATCACTGACATTCTTTAGAATTGCCAAAGTCTGGTGGTAACAAAAAGCAGGCCGACTTTTAGTCCCTTTTCTTCTCTTTGAAGATCTAGTTAGCTTTCTTTAACAATTCAGGAATCAGGCAGCATCCTATCTATCAGGCAGAAAGGAGCTTAGTCCATTTTCTTTATTGTTTTAAAATGCCCTCCACAAATTAGTATCAGTTAAGTCATTTTTAGACAACTGATCCTGGGCCCCAGCCCTAGGAGTTGTGATTTAAGTGATATGGGACCCAGGTAGGGTACTGGGATTTTTTTTGTTTTTTTTTTAACAAAACAAAAAGGGTTTAATGTAATTGCAGAACAGAAAATTATAACAAATTGTTACAGTAAAAGATTGTGAAGTATTAAAACTATCTATCATCTTTAAAAAATAAAATAAAACTAGCTATCATATTTCGAGACATGCCTCTGTTTTGATACTACACTTCCAATAACATTGCAGTGTTAAGGTTCTTTTGGTACTGTGATTTTTTTTTTTTAAAGATTTTATTTATACTCTCTCAAATAAATAAAATCTTTAAAAAAAAAAAAAAAAAGAGGCAATGACCTTCACACCAAGGACACTGGGCAGGTTCCCACCCCTGCCATTCCTCCTCCTACCTCATCCTGAAGCCGGCTCAGCCCCCCTGAGTTCTTCTCAGCCTCACTGGCCCACTCCTTGGCCTGGCGCTGGGCATCCGCCACCTCCCGCCGGGCCTTCTCCTTATAATCCTCCAGCTGGGCCTGCAGCTCCTGCAGGGCCTGCTTAGAGTCATTCCCAATCTGCTCCAACTGAGAGGAAGAGAAAAGAGCCTTTTCAGCACCATACCTCTGGCCCTTCTCCGAGCCCAGACTCCCCAGATTCTCCTTACTGCCTAAGCAGCCCTCCCTTGCTCTCCCTGGGCCCAGATCCCTATAGCATGGCTAGTAGTAATATACAGATTAGTTGGGCTCAAATCCTGGCTCTACCACTTACTAGCTGTGTGATCACAGACAGGTTATTTATCCTCTCTAGGTCTCAGTTCCCCATCTATAAAATGGGAAAATAATGGTACCTACATCACAAGGTTGTTGTGAGAATTACATTAATGATACAAAGTACTTGTAAAAGTGTCTGATACCAAGTAAACCTTAAATGACCACATTTCAACAAACCCAAGATGCCAATAGATTGTGAGATATACCACTAAGAAGGAAAAACCTGCCAACTGAACCGTAACATACCATCAGTTACAAGATGCCAAGTCAACTTCAGAGATGACGTAATGTGCATTTTTAGAACTGACAAAATATGTATGTTTGCTCTAGCTTTATAAAGTAAGAGGTTACAGGGATGATCTTACCTGCAAAAATGCAATTTATTTATTTTTCCTTTCTTCTTGCCTTCCCCCAAATATAAAATTCCACCCACAAAAATTCCTATGTTTAGGTCTTAAAGTCAGCTAGGGAGAGATGATGGAACATTCCTTTCCCTACCCCAAACAGAAAATTCTACTAATGAAGATTCTTACATTCAGATCTTACAGATGTCTTAGAGAGAATCACAGGAAACATTCTCCAAGGACCAAGACCACATGGAATGGGATGTGGAGGAATGACATGAACACTGAGGAGCGGTAGGAAGGACACTGCTCTTTCAAGATTTGGCCTTGGCTTCCCCAGCAGTGAACTTGAAGCAAGCAAACACCACACATTCTGACCCCCTCCCCGACCCCTCGCCCCCCAGGCAAGCTTCCATAAGAGCTAGGACTCTTCCTGAGAGTCCAGGACACCCCATGCCCCACCTCTTTGTTCAGCTGGCAAACAGTCTTGTCCAGCAAGCGCTTCTGCTCCTCCAGCTCAGCCTTGCCCCGCCGGAGTGCCTCCCGCTGCTTCCCCTCCTCCTCTAAAGCCCGGTTCAGTGCCTGCTGCTCCTGCCCCAAGCGGGCCAGCCCCCGCTGGGCCTCCTCCAGCCGGGCCTCCAGTGCCCGCTTGGCAGCTGCCAGGCTCCCCGACTCTTCCTGAGCTGCATTCAGGGCCTCATCCAGTCGCTGTTTCTCAGCCTGGGAGAGCAAAGACATAGGCCATTTGGAGGGGAATAGATGGGAGGGAAGAAGAGTGATTTATGAAAAAGGTGGGCAGTGAAAACAGGCTCAGGGGAAGCAGCAAAGAAATCAGGACACAGAGAATAAGCACAAGGTGGAAGATAAGAGACAAAAGTACCAGTGCAAGAGCCAAGACATCCACAGCAAAGCATGCACCAGGAAATAAAGCCAAGTGTAACACTGGATTGGGAAGGCCAACAGAAGCACACTCAGCATAAAATGAAACTGATAGCTGAGGATTTAGCTGAAGTATTCAGCCAGGGACAAGAGGAGAGAGGGCAGGGGGTGGGGGCGGACAGGGAGCCAACGATGTGGGCAGAAGCACTGACCTCTAGCCGCTGCACCTTGCCCCGAAGCCTTGCCTCCGCCACTTCCCCACCTTCCGCCAGGCCCCGGGCCTCCTTCAGCTGCTGCTCCAGACCCAGGATGCTCCGTCGGAACTCGTCATTCTCCTCCTGGGTCTCCCGAAGTGTGGTTTCCACGGCTGCCCGCCGCTGCCCCAGCACTGCCACCTCTGCCTCTGCCGCCGCCTGAGCCTGCGGCCAGTTCAGGGAGCGGTAGCTCAGACCCCAGGGCTCCAAGTCCTTAGCCACCCCCAGGAGAGCCACCTGGAAGACCGTCCACGAGAACTGGACCTAAATAGTGGTAGTGCCCTGCGAATCCCACCCCTACAGAGCCATGCTGCATCCCTGCCTCCCCCCTGCCCACTCCTAGCTACTTTTCACCACACACCTAGGACCAAGGATCTGGTCTGTACATACCCATGATAGGTAACTTTCCATGCCCTCTGGCTCCTCTGCCCTCCAGACCCCTCAGCCTCCACCTCCTAAGCCCTGTGCCCACTCCCCTTGCCTTGGAAGCCTCTTCACAGTCCTGTCTCAGTTGCTGGATGGTCTTCTGCAGCTGGAGGTTCTGCTGTTCCAACCCCCGACCTCGATCAGCCTCAACCTTCAGCTGCTTCTCCAATTCCCGCTCCCGGTGGCGCCCGGCCACCTCCTGGCTCTGCTGCTCTTCTCTTAGTTCCTTAAGTTCCTGCTGGGTCTGGCGCAGCTCCTGGAAGGGAAGAGGGACAGTGACAGGGCACAGGGGTGGCCTGGGATATCAGACTGTGCAGCAACTGGAACTCTCATGTTTTGCGGGGGGAATGAAAGATGTTGTGGCTACTTGGGCAAGGGGTCTGAAAGCTTCTCAAAAAGTTAACCACAGAATGACCATATGAATTCCATTCCGTGGTATATATTCAAGAGTACTGAAAACATGTTCCCAAAAAACATGTTCACATGAATGTTCATTACAGCATTACTCACGATGGCTAAAACATAGAAATAACCCAAACGTCCACCCATTGGTGAACACATAAACAAAATGTGATATATCTATATAGAGTATTATTCAGCTATAAAAAGTACTGATACATGTTACAACATCAGTAAACCTACAAAAAGATTATGCTAGGTGAAAGAAACCAGACATACAAGGCCGTATATTATGACTCGAGTTATATGAAATTGTGCAGAATAGGCAAATGCATAAAGACAGAAAGTAGATTAGTGGTTACCCAGGGCTGGGGAAAGTGACTGCTAATGGATATGGGGTTCTTTTCTGGGGTGATGAAAATGTTCTCTGATTAGATAGTGATGATGGACATAAAGCTTTGTGTATATACTAAAAAACACAAAGGGATTCCTGGGAGGCTCAGCCGGTTGGGTGTCTGTCTTTGCAACAGGTCATGATCCCAGGGTCCTGGGATCTACTCCCCCACTGGGCTCCTTGCTCAGTGGGGAGACTGCTTCTCCCTCTGCCTGCTGCTGATTGTGCTCTCTGTCAAATAAATGAATAAAATCTTTAAAAACAAACAAGCAAAAAACCCCCCACTAAATCATACACTTAGAAAGGGTAAATTCTATGGTATGTGAAATAAATCTACACACACACACACACACACAATCAAATCACATTAAGTGAGAGTAGATGAGGGTGTGGATAAAACAGGATTGGCTATTTCAAAAATAAAATGGGTTGAAAACCAAAACATATTATGCAATAAATAGTGGTGCTGCTCTTTTTTCTTTTTTTTTTTTTTTAATTAAAATACTGGGGGGGCACCTGGGTGGCTCAATGGGTTAAAGCCTCTGCCTTCAGCTCAGGTCATGATCCCAGGGTCCTGGGATCAAGCCCCGCATTGGGCTCTCTGCTTAGCAGGGAGCCTGCTTCCCTTCCTCTCTCTCTGCCTGCCCCTCTGCCTACTTGCAATCTCTGTCTGTCAAATAAATAAATAAATAATCTTTTTTTTTTTTTAATTAAAAAAAATAAAATAAAATACTGGGGAGCCTGCATGGCTCAGATGGTAGAGCATGCAACTCTTGATCTCAGGGCTGTGAGTTTGAGCCCCACATTGAATATAAAAATAAAAATCTTTAAAGAAAAATTTGAGGGGGTGCCCAGGTGGCTCAGTTAAGCATCTGCCTCCGGCTCAGGTCATGATTCCAGAGTCATGGGATCGAGCCCCACATCGGGCTCTCTGCTCTGTGAGGAGCCTGCTTCTCCCTCTCCTTTTGCCTACTGCTCTGCCTTGTATTCTAATAAATAAATAAAATCAAAAATAAATAAAATTTTGAGATATGAGCTCTCGTGCTATCATTCTTTAGCTATCAGCTACTTCTGAAATTCAGAAAATACCATAATTAGGCTGAAAGGTTATATAATATACTTTGAGTTTTCGGTATAAAATAACAAAACTAACTGCAAAGAAAAAAAACAGCACGGTGTGTGGTCTATACTGGATGGGGTCTGTTTTCCTAATGCATATGTTGTCTGAGTGGGTACTTGATAAAATACACTTCGTATACGAGTTAAATCAAGCACTAGTTACTTCTTCTTAGCTTTTCAGCTTTATCTCCTATGATAGTCAACTGAGATTGTCCAGAGAAATGTCCACTAATGTAGCAAACAGACTTCAGACATTCTTGATAATTTGTTAACTTCATACTAACATAGTAAAAACTTAAGAGCACTTTTCATTTCACAATCACTAAAAGTACACTTGGTTAATGTTCTTTATGTTTTTCTCCAAGTATTTTGTGTAAGCTCAGACTTTTGTTTATCTGGAAAATCATCACTAAGAGCTATATTTCTTTACTCATTTAATAAATATGACTGCCTTGATTATAATTAGGCAGCCTTATGGCAAAGGCATGATAAACAAGCAATGATTAATTAATACTTGTTAAATGAGCACCAACTACATATCCAGCATAGTGAATCAAAGAACTATAAACCTCGAAGGATCCTTAGGAGACCATAAATGCCAGTTCCCTATACTAACAAAATATTTTCTAACTTTCTAAATCATCCAAAATAATTAGATGCTTTCTTGTCCTCCAAAAACTAATACCAAGAATATGAAGAAATTGTCTGTATTCGCTTCAATCTGATGACCTTATCATTTATAAAACGTCCATGCATGATAAAATCCCTGCGTCTAGATCCTATACTCTAGGCAGACTTCACTATACCATCTGGCTTCCCCAGTAGGTCAGCTGGCCATGCCAATGCAAGTACTCCAGTCTGTCTGATGACACTTCACATTACAAGTTAATAAACTGCCATTCTAAGTGTAAATGTTGGTTTCATAGATATAGTTAATGAGTCCATCCCCCTGCCCTATTCCCCATCACCCTACCCGCTCCAGACAGAGCAACTCTCCCTGTGTGGACCAAATTCGAAGCTTCAAAAATGACCCTGGAGTTTCACAAATCCATCTAAATGCTGCTTCCCCTGAGGTCTCTTGGGAGGCAGCCAGCAGCCTCTGGCTTGAACCCAACTAGGAGTCCTTCCCACTGGAAACCTGTACACTCAATGAGAGCAACCCAACTGCATCAGAGAGTGTGTAGGGGAAAGAGCTGGCTGAGCAGAAAGGTGGATCCTGAAAACCAAGCACAGAGGAGGCAGCCACTAGTCTGGAGATCCTCATGGGTAGGTGAGGTCAGTGCCCATCACCCAACCTGCTCTACTACACCCCAGCTCCAAGTACCTTTTTTATTTCTTTTCTTTCTTTAAGTAATCTCTTCACCCAGCATGGGGCTCAAACTCACAACCCTGAGATCGAGTCCCAGTCAGGTGCCTCTCAAAGTACCTTCTTGAGCTCCTCCATTTGGCGAGTATCTGCAGCACCAGCCCGGGCCTGCCCTAACTCCCTCTGTAAGACATCCATCTTCTCCCCAAGCTCCTCTTCCATCTCCTCCTTCTCCATCCGCAGCTGCAGGAGTCTGAGCCCAGCCAGGTGAATGCAAAGGAAAAGGGAACAAGGTTAGGCCACCTGCCTGGGCAAGGTTAGCAGGACCATGCAAACCACCTCCTCAGAAGCCAACAGGCTGGGCACCCACTCTCAGCAGAGAAAAGGGCACAGCCTGGGCAGAAAAGCAGCAGGATATAGGAAACATGGATAAGCACTGCTGAGAGACAAATTCCTTACTCCTGCTTGGTGGCTCTAAGTTCCTCCTTGTTCTTTTGGAACATGCTCTGCCAATGCCCTGTCTCCTCTGAGGTCTCCTCCAGCTCCCTCTGCAGCTCCCGCACAAGGGTTGACATCTTCTGCCTCTCCACCTCTAAGGCAGCATGGTCCTAGGGAAGGAGACAATTCGGGGACAGGAGGCTCAGAGGGAAGAACTCGCTTCAGATCAAAGTCTAAGCTTGTGGAAGGGGAGGCTCAGGACCAGAGGGCACCACACTGGTGACACACTGTGAGACCTCAGGGTGCCTGGTGCGATGTTAGCACAAAGTCTCCCCAGGTCAGAGTGTCCCCCACCCCCGCTGTCACTGACAGGATGCCTCCCCCATTTATTTCCCCATGGGACTTTGGTCACACACCCTCATGGTACTCCTGGCCTGCATTTCCTCACTCTGCCCTTGTAGGTTTCCTGGCCAAGGTTTTCATTACATCTCACATTTGTCTTTCAGAGGGAGTTCCAGTTATGACATGGAAAGTCCCCAAATACAAAGAGACCTCAAGGCAGCCCCTTCTGGGGGTGAGGGGCTGCCCTCTTCCAGCAGTCCCTGCTCTGGTCACATGCCTGGGTGGCATCTTGCACACTCTGGCGAAGCTGCTCTGCATCTCGCTGGTACTGCTGCCGGACGCTTTCCAACTCCTGGTCACGGGAGGCCACCTCCTCCTTCAGGGCCCCCTTCAAGGCTGTCAGCTCCCGCTCCCGCAGTCTCAGCTGCTCCTCTATCCGCTGTTTCCCCTCCAACACCTCTTCCAGCAGCTGCCGGGTCTCTGACAGGTCCTGGAGAAAGGAAGACAAGTAAAGAGGTGACTCTGCCTGTCCATTCCTTTGGTCAATCAAAAATATTTATTGAGCAGCTTAGACCTGTCAGGCTCAGTACCCGGTGCTCTCTGCTCTCTAGGATGCCCACCCTTCTGGGCTCTACCCCCCATCTGACCACTGAACCTCTCTGAAAGCACACTAAGGGGTACCCATAATCAGCTATCTTCTGCCCATACTGTGGGGAAACTGGAGGTGAACAGATCTGAGGGTGTTCTAGCTGAAAGGAAACAGAAGCTGCGGGAGCCATCCTCCTCCCTACCTTTCTTAGCGCCTCCTTAGCAGACTCTGATCCCTGGGCCTGTTTCAGTTTGTCCTGCAGTTCCATCACTTTGGTCTCCAGCCCATGTCTTACCCTTTCACCCTGATCCACAAGGAGCTTCATGTTCTGGAGCCTAATAATTAATAACAAATAATATCATCAAGCACTGGGTGTCAAGCAGTTTTCTAAACCCTTTACATATATTAATTCATTTAAACCTCCTTCTTTGTTCAAATCTAAATGAGGCCTCCCCTGACCACTTTGTTTCTTTTTAAAAGATTTTGTTTATTTATTTGAGAGGGAGGGAGAAAGAAGAGAGAGCACAAGCAGGAGCAGTGGGAGAAACAGGCTCTGCACTGAGCAGGGAGCCTGATATAGGGCTTGATCCCAGGACCCTGGGATCATGACCTGAGCCGAAGGCAGACGCTTAACTGAACCCCAAGGTGCCCCCTGACCACTTTATTTAATATACAAATTGGCTCCTCCACCACCAGGCCCCCCAATCTACTTTGACCTACTCCATTAATCACCTTCTCAAATGCTACAGATTTACTTATCTAATATGCTCACTATTTACTGTCTGTCTCCCCAACCCACCCCCCCAACACACACAGAAACTATGCTTCTGGACAGCAGTGCTCCTCATCTCAATGGTTCACTAGTATACCCCAGAAATCTAGATCAGTGCGTGCCAAACAGTATTCATTGCAAAGACATCTACTAAATGAACAGTCCTGTGAGGTAGCTACTATTATTAACCAATTTTACAGATTTAGAGCCTGAAGTAGAGAGGCAAATCCAGGTAACCCAACTCAGGCACAATCACCATTACCGACAGAGAAAGCAAAGAGAAAGAGGTCCTATCTTTAAACTATTTCTGTCTGCCCCTTATAGCTTCTAGATATCTAGATTCTCCATCTCTCCCACCCAGGGGACACCTCCAACTCTGGCCTCCGTCCCCAAGCAGCCCCATGTGCACCATCAGCTGCACTCACTCTTTGGTGCTCTGCTGGGCCTCCCCCTTCTTCCTCTCCAGCAGCTGCTGCAGCCGGCTGCACTCTTTTTCCTTCTCCTCCAGCTGCTGCTCCAGACTAACCCGGGATGGCTCTAGCTTTTGTCGCTTCTGGAAAAGGCAGGGAGAATAAAGCAGCTGGAGAGAAGGGAAAGCCTCTCAGAGGACCAGGAGTAATGCAAATGTCTAACATTTACTGACTCACTACATGACAGGCACTGTACTACGGACCCTGTGTTTATTATCTGCATTTAATTCTCCTAATGAGCCTTGGGACTTGTGATGGATGGTATAAAGTATGTCCACTAATTGTCTGACATTCCTTTCAAAAGGTGAAGTTTCTCCCCTCTTTATTTTTTAGTTAATTTAATTTTTTTTTCAGGATTTTATTTATTTATTTGGCAGAGAGAGAAAGACAGTGAGAGAGGGAACACAAGCAGGGGGAGTGAGAGGAGCAGAAGCAGGGATCCCGTTGAGCAGGGAGCCTGATGCAGGGAGCCTGATGCAGGGCTCAATCCCAGGACCCTGGGATCATGACCTGAGCTAAAGGCAGATGCTTAACTAATGAGCCACCCAGACACCCTTAAGAACACTCTTCTAACAAACAGAAAAAGGATGCAATGATGTGTATCTTCTGCAACTCATCCTAAAAAGGCACTGCAGCTTCCTCCTTACCTTCTCTCTTGGATCATTGTGGGGGAAGGTAGATGCCATACTGTGCAGACACTCAAGCAGCCCCATGAAGAGGTCCACACAGCAAGGAAGTGAGTTCTCCAGTCAATAACCACTGTCTTCTCTTGACTAGAGCCCCAGCCAACACCTTGACTGGAAACTCCTAATAGACCCTGAACTACCCAGCTAAGGTGCTTCCAGACTCTGGGCCCTCAAGACACCAGGAGATGACTGTTTGAAACTGTTGAGTTTTGACGTAATTTGTTACATAGCCATAGATAAATAAGATAGTACAATTATTATCCCCACTTTATAGTTAAGGAAACAGCAGCTTAGAACATGTAAAGAACATGCCCGAAGTCAGTTACGCAGCCAAGAGTTACCAGGATTTGAACTCAGTTTGACTCCACAGCTGACCACTTAACCAGTATACTATACTGCTTTCCAGGAAATAAAGGAAGTTACAATCCAATACTTACTAACTACATGCAAGGCAATACTGTTAGAGGTGCGAGCAATATTTTTTAAACTTTTTAAACTTTTTTTTTTTTTTTTTAAGAGAGAGAATGTGGGGTGGGGGAAAGGGCAGAGGGGGAATCCCAAGCAGGCTCCATGACCAGCACAGAGCCTGACACAGGTCTCGATCCCACAACCCTGAGATCACAACCTGAGCTGCAATCAAGAATCTCACACTTAACCTACTGAGCCACCCAGGTGCCCCACAATATTTTTTTTTAAAGGGAGTACACAGACTTTCACATAAGGTTGACCTGAATTTTTAAATTCCATCTCTGTTACTTAGTACCTTGAGCAATTCACTTAACCTGGCTGATCTTCAGTTTTCTTATCACGAAAATGTCCACAATATCTATTTTATAAGATCACTATAATTATTATATATTATCCAGGACAGTACCTGTTACAAGAAGTATACTCAATAGGGGCACCTAGTTGGCTCAGCTGGTTAAGCATCAGACTTTGGTTCCAGTCACGATCTTAGGGTCCTGGGATCCAGGCTCCACACTCCACAGAAGTCTGCTTGTCCCTTTCCCTCTCTCTCTGCCCCTCCCCCCATTCATGCTTTCTCTCTCAAATATATATATATATAAAGTACACTCAATAAATGACAGCTACTCGTATTGCCATCATCATAATGACAGTGAAAAAACTGAGGTAAGTAATCCCAGTGAGCAGCAAAGCCAGGATAAGAACTTCCAAAGGAAATGAATGGAAGGTAGTCAGAGCTCTGATGACTGCGCTCTTCTCCCTAAGCTCCAGGGAAGCCCAGAAGTCCTTGTGGGGACCAGCACATACTCTTGTCTCCTGTGTCACAGAACATATGAGTGCTCATTTGGTCACACGGAAGAGCAACCCAAGCACTGTTTCCCCCGTGCCCCATGTGCCTCCTGCACCTCTAGTCTCCCCTCACCTTTACCTCGTCATCCAACTTTTGCTGCAGCTCCTCCACTTTTCGGGTGAGCTCACTTTGCCCAGCCAGGGCCTTAGCAGACACAGGAGAAGTCATCTGCCAGAAACAGGGCAGGAAGGAATGGGTCCACATCCAGATCCAGGCCCCACAAGCCCTAACCCTGCCTCCTGGTCCCACCAGGAGGTGGTCACTCACCAACAGAGGCTGCATCTGTTCCAGCACCAAACTGACCTTCCTCCTCACAGACGTTTCGCTTTCTGAGCTTCTGGAGGATAAAAGGGCAGAAGCAAAAGCTAAGAGAGGGAAGAGGTAACAGAGATGAGAGAAGGAAGAGCTAAGGACAGGGAAGATGGGGAAGGAAGCCAGAAGGAAAAGAGGGGGTGTGTGTGACTGCGCTGCTGGGAGGGCCCCCACTTACCCCTCCCTCAGGATGCTGTAGATGGTGGCCTTCACATGGTCCACACTGCCTGGTGGCGCTGTCTCCTGCTGGTCTCGGAGAAGGTCTGGGGTTGATTTTAACTGCAAAACATAAACCCAGAGAAACAGGAAAATGAAGCCAGCAGCATGTGTGGGGTTCAGATGGTGCAGAAGCAGCAGATGGGAGACGAGGCCCTCCCAGCATGCCCAACAGGCCTCATATGCAGAAAAGAGGCAACACTGCGGAAGCCTGAGCAGCAGGCCCAGGAGAGGTCCAAGCAGGGTACACCTCTCACTATTGCTACAAGCCAGATTCTCCTTGACAAGCAGATCTCAACTAGTTGTGAGCTCTGTGGTAAGCTGTTACTACTGACAGTTAATGTACTAGAACTTATAAATGAACAGGCTTAATTTTGTCTCCAAGAAGCTACTGCCCCACTTATTTACACTCCTAAGTGGGAGACAGAGATGGGAGTTTTGACCAGACCACTGGAAGCTGGTCATATTACCAGGCCTGCCTTACGGATGCTGCAGACCTAGCAAATGCTAGTGACTGAGGCACAGTCCATGACCAGGAGGTAACAAGTTGATTCTCATGCTTGTGAAGGCTGATTTCACATCAGTTCCATTTCCATGGAAGTATCTCGTACATGTGAATATCATCTATCTAGAAGATGGGTAAAGTGGAGGACAAAAGTAGAAACCTTCTGCCTGGGGCACCTGGGTGGCTCAGTGGGTTAAAGCCTCTGCCTTCGGCTTGGGTCATAATCTCAGGGTCCTGGGATCAAGCCCCGCATCAGGCTCTCGACTCGGCAGGGAGCCTGCTTCCTCCTCTCTCTCTTTCTCTCTCTGCCTGCCTCTCTGCCTACTTATGATCTCTGTCTGTCAAATGAATAAAATAAAAATATTTAAAAAAAAAAAAAAAAGAAAGAAAGAAACCTTCTGCCTTAAGTTATTGAATCAGCAAGGGGTCCCGGGGCTGCGGGGCTGGGGATCGTTAGCTACAGAGGAATGGGGTCTGACCTGCAGCATGCCAGGATCCTGGGCTCTCCCCCGTGGCTCCTCAAAACTCTGCAGAACCCAGTCCTGGGTCTGATGGGAATGGCTAAAGCCACCGAGAGAGCTCTGGCTCTGGGTCAACTGCCTGGAGCTGCCCATGTGGCTGTCATGCTTTGTGCTAGGAGTCCAGTGGTTGGGGGACCGACGCTCCCGTTCCTCAACGGTATCCCGTGGGAGCCGATTGTCCAGGCTTTGGCTCCGCTTGCGTTGTTCAGGTGGCAGAGTACGCATGCGCCGACCAGTCTGCCCCCGGGCCTGGCCCCCATGGTGACCGTCAAACTTGTTGATGAGTGAGTCCACTGAAGACAGGGGAGCAGTGTCAATGGTGCTCCCTGGGGAAGCTCCCTGGGGGGCCAGCTCCAGAAGGCTAGTGCTCCTGGTACTTGGACTCATAGGGGCAGGGCCTGTCAGTGAGGCCTGGGACTGGGATCTGAGCAGCCTTCCATTCCAGTGGACCCCAGGCTCCTCATCAGACATACTGCCCTGTGAGCGGGCAGGAAATTCTTTGGCATGAGAGTAGGAGCTCTCAGGGAATTCCGAGTCAGAGCTCAGCGCTCCCGGAGCCCCTATGTTGTTGGACCCCTTGATCTGGACTCCAAAGGAGTCACCACCTTGCTCCCCACTGTTGAGCACCACAAAGGGCTGTCCAGCAATGCCCTGCACACGCACAGCAACCCCATAGGTATTAGCTCTTGCATCCTTAGCTGGACGTCGCCCACCACGACGTAGGGTGCCCATCTCTGCATCACCCACTGGCTCTGTAATGAAGCGAATCTGGACTCCATGGTCTACAGGGCCCCGGGGCTCAGCCATGGTGGATGCCTGTTCCATGAATGGGAGGGGGTCCTAGAAAATCAAGAAAACAGTTAAAGCTGAGAGACTAGAAGCAGAAACCCCAAAACCTCCACCTGTCCGGCTTTTGTGTGGCTTATTACTTTGTCGTTCCTTCTACACAGAATAGTGGTTCTCCTATTTTATCTGAAAAGTATCTACTGGACTCTGTCCCCAGAGTTTCTGATTTAGTAGGTCTGCATCTGAATTTCTACCAAGTTCCCAGGAGATACTGACACTGCTGGTCCAGATTCCAGGTTTTGAGACCCACTGACTTAGAAGAATCCATTTCCTCTAATACAGTCCTAGGAAGCATGGCTTTGTCGAGAGTTCAACAATTTTGCTTGATCTTCACACATATGCCTATAGCATGGTGTGCCTTTTCCAACCCCAATGAAGGCAGATCCCAAACCCTGCCTAACAGATACCTTTATCCCAATGGAGAAAAGGGGCCCTTTACTCCCAGAGTTCATTTAAGATACACAAAACTACCCCCCACACACAAGTTATGCCATCTTATTTCTGGGATGATAGCAGTGAAGCCTCTGGGTTGGAGGACCTGGGGGCTGTGGACAAGGATGGGAGAGTAACTAGCTTTCTACTGAGTATCTTTTGTCCCTTTTAAGTTTGGAACCATGTAGATGTATTGCTTATTCAAAAAAAGATTTAAGCAGGGGGCCTGGGCGGCTCAGTGGGTTAAAGCCTCTGCCTCCGGATCAGGTTATGATCCCAGAGAGCCCCGCATCAGGCTCTCTGCTCAGCAGGAAGCCTGCTTCCTCCTCTCTCTCTGCCTGCCTCTCTGTCTACTTGTGGTCTCTGTCTGTCAAATAAATAAATAAAATCTTAAAAAAAAAAAAAAAAGATTTAAGTAACACTTAAGAATGTCCATTCCACAGGGCGCCTGGGTGGCTCAGTGGTTTGGGCTGCTGCCTTCAGCTCGGGTCATGATCTCAGTCAGGGTCCTGGGATCGAGCCCCGCATCGGGCTCTCTGCTCCGCAGGAAGCCTGCTTCCCTCTCTCTCTCTCTCTCTGCCTGCCTCTCTGCCTACTTGTGATCTCTGTCTGTCAAATAAATAAATAAAATCTTTAAAAACAAAAAAAAGAATGTCCATTCCAAGAGCCCTAGGATAGGTAGACTTGTCCCACCTGAAGGCCAGAGCCAGGACAACCCATAGGCCAACTCCTCTGGTCCCCATCAGCCTAAAATTAGAGTCGGCAAATGGAATATATTCCAGGTGTGCTCTGGCTCCAGGAACTGAGGAGGGCAGTTTCTTCTTGAAGCAAATACAACTCCAGTTTCCGCAGCCCTACAACTAATCTCCACCACAGCCTAGTACCAAACTGGAGGAGGAGTATCTGAAGAGCCAGATAGACACAAAAACATATGCAGCTCAATCTCCCAGTGGAGCTCTGGGCCAAGGAAAGCTGGCAAGGCCCCCTTCAGGGACTGTAGTCTTGCTAGGAAGCCCAGAAAACAAGAGTGAGAGGGAAAGGGAGTGGCCTAGCAGCAGGTGAGAAAGGGCTTGGTGGGAAGAACATTCCTAACATTCCCAGCCCTTCCCCTCCAGGGAAAGGAACTGGAGGGAGGAGCCCTTATTGGCAATGGTTCTCAGACTCCATTTGAGAGAATGAAGTAATGCACCCACCCACCCCCCAAGAAACAGTCCACACAAGCTTTTACCACAGAATCTCAAGAGTTTCATTAAGACCTCCAAGTCCACCCTGAACTAAAGGACCCCTGCCCTTCCACCATTCCAGCATTGGGGAGGACTTGAACCAACCTCAGATACTCCAAACAAAAGGATATTAAATCGGCAGGGTCCTTTGTTAGAATTCAAGAAATGGGATCAGGAAAGAAGCTACAAGGCAAAGGTTCTTCAAACCACTCATCCAGTAAAAAAAGAACCTAGCCCTCCTCTTCATTGAATGTATATAACCTTGAGCAAATCACAACTGTTCTGAGCCTCAATTTCCTCATCAGTAAACAGGTGTAATGATAATACCTCCTGAGGAAATACTTGTAAAAATTAGACAATAATAATTACAAGTGTATACAGCTATAAAAATGTTACCATGTTCTACATTTCAGATTCTTGCATGTAATTTACTTAGGTTCCTTTTTTTTTTTTTTTTTTTTAAATAAAAAGAGGGAAGGGACCCTGGGTGGCTTAGTCGTTAAGCGTCTGCCTTCATCTCAGGTCATGCTCCCAGGGTCCAGGGATCGAGCCCCCCATCAGGCAGGAAGCCTGCTTCTTCCACTCCCCATGCTCATGTTCCCTCCCTGGCTGTGTCTGTCTCTGTCAAATAAATAAAATCTTAAAAAAAATAGGGGTGCCTGGGTGGCTCAGTCAGTTAAGCATCTGACTCTTGGTTTCAACTTGATCTCATGGTTGTGGGGCTCGAGCTCCATGTTGGCCTTCATGCTCCGCACGGTGTCTGCTTCAAATTCTCTCTCCCTCTCCCTCTCACTCACTCACTTTCTCGCTTACAAATAAATAAAATATTTTAAAAAAAGAAAAAAAAAAGAGGGAAAATGACATGAAACATGAAACATAGCTAGCAGCACCTACGCCTGTCAAAAAGCTGATAACAAATTTACCCTGCATACATGCACTCCTTCTAACAGGCCCTTTCTGGCTCCACATGCTTCACAGAAGGATGTCACTTCCTCAGAGCCCTTCCCAACCACCCCCTCCCACAAACTAGATCAGAACTATGTTATATGGGGCGCCTGGGTGGCTCAGTGGGTTAAAGCCTCTGCCTTAGGCTCAGGTTATGATCCCAGGGTCCTGGGATTGAGCCCTGCATTGGATTCTCTGCTCAGCAGGGAGCCTGCTTCCCCCTCTCTCTCTGCCTGCCTCTCTGCCTACTTGTGATCTTTGTCAAATGAATAAATAAAATCTTTAAAAAAAAAAGAACAATGTTATATGTTCTATAGTTGTCCTTCAATAAATCTACCTCAGCTTATTATTTTTTTAAAGATTTCGTTTTTAAGTAATCTCTACACCCATTGTGGGGCTCAAATTTATAGCCCCGAGATCAAGAGTTGCATGCTGTACCAACTGAGCCAGCCAGACACCCCTGTTTACTTTTATAGATTTATCAGAGTGATTTGCTTCCTGTCTGTCTCCCCCACTAGATGATACACTCCTGGAGGACAAAGAACATAGCTCTCAGCTGACTTCAGGCCTCCAGGACCTGGTGACACAGTATGTATCAATAAATATGTGTTAAAGGTTGTATCCTGAACTAAGGCACTCCAATAGCAGTGGGGAGATTTACCCAATGATCCCCCTCACAGCCATTTCTCATGTGCCCTCATAACAAGACCTCTCCCTGCCCCATTCAGTCTTAATTTTGGAACCAGATGTGCCTAGACTGCCAGCTCTCAGAAGTCCCATGATTTATTCATATCACAGCTCTACTCTGTCAGTACATCAACTGATCTTCCAGATCCAGATAGAGGAGCTCCCAGACTAGGCCCAGCAGAGTGCACAGCCCCTCACCCACCCAAGAGCACCAACTTGTTCAGAGGCAGTGCTGATCGTGCCCCCAGGTCCCAATGACTCCCTAATTTCAACGGACTGTTAGTCCCGGGACAGTGGGTCAGGGGCGAGCAGGATTGACATGATCTTTGGGCTGGTGGGTCAGAAAGCAGAGCTCTAAATGATTCAACATGGAAAACCTGAAACCCATCCGCCTTTAGTTACAGAGGACAGTGGGGCGTGGCCAGGGGAGCCAAGCAGCTCCAAGGCCTTGCGTAAACCCCAGAGGCAGGTAAACATCGATCTGGTGCCAGGAAACATGGAGTACACAGGCTTCGCTCTCCCAGCTTGCCCCTGCTTTTCCCTCCTCAGCATGTGCCCAGGCCATTCCTCATCAACTGTATTCTGGGAAGAGCCCAGGCCACAAGTTGATTCAACTTCGTCTCCCTCTCCATTCATGCCTGTAAGAAGAGGGAGGATACGCTGCACCTGTTCCAGACAGCCACTTCTCCCTCAGTTACTTATTAGCCTGCCCTGCCCCAATTCCGTCACCTCACCCAGCCATAAGCATCTGGCTTCCAACTAGGAGTGACAGTCTCTGAACTTCTGGCAGGAAGTGGGGGTGGGGTAGTTTGGGGTGTGTAGAGGAAGAACTGACATATACAGGGCCAGGCAATATGCTAGATGCTACATAACTGGCAGATTTAGAAAATGGAAGAAAAAGAGGTATAGAGATTAGACTCCTCTCAGAGGGAACAAGAGAAGTAAATGGCCAAAATAGGAAAGGATAGCTCAGTGACCTTGATGGATTGGTTATTTTCTCAGAAAGAGTTACAAAGATAAGAAGGTTCCCCATGGATCAAAAAGAACTGGCCCCAAGTGGACTCCTGGCCCAGTCCACTGAAAAAGCAGAAACCTGAGAGCCAGGCTAGAGCAGTTTGGCCAGTGGGGGAGAAAAACAGAATGATAAACTGGGCCCTGCAAACTGGCTGGACTGGTTTGAGAGGCAAGGGGTAGGGGAGGGCCAGAGAGACTCCACTGGCAGCTCATAAAGCAGACCAGAGAAACTCCACACCGCAGAGGAGGCAGGGGGCAAAACCATGGGCATGGATTGTTCAGCCTAGATGCCAAGGCAGAGAGTGGAGAGGGAACAGGGAGAAACAGATGCACAAAGAACCTGGTGAGTGACAGGCCAGTATGTGTTAGGAAAACTTTGTTTCCCCCACCCCTCCCTCTTAAGTTCCGGAAGCTGCATTCCTCATCCCACACTTGCCTTGGCCAATTCATTGGCCCTTAGTTCTCCCCTCCCCTGAAACAACATAGAGAAACAACCCTACCTTCTCCTCTCCTCCCACAGGGCTGATAGCATGCAGGTCAGCCTGGGAAATAAGAAAAGGTTCTAGGAAGCCAGAATCCTCTTAGGGTCAGGGCAAATCTCTGGATTAGCAGTCCCCTACAGCCAGCCCCCGACTCGAAATATCAAGGATAAAAGAAGAGGTGCAGAGGCACGTGTAGGCAGCCTATGGACAACATAGCGGTTGCTAATTATTTCCCAATTACAACAACTTTCCTCAGGCAGGGCATCAAAGGGGCCAAACTAAGACTGGCTCTGGTTCCCTTACCTGCCTAAGGCAAGGAAATCTGCCTCAGAAGCCTTGTCTGGTCCGCAACATGCAGCTCTCGTCCAGTGTGGAGTCCCAGAGGTGCTAATTTCCCTAGTCTTATGGTCTCCAAAGGAGTCCTGCCTATTTCCCACACCCCTGGTGCCTACTGACAGTATGACAACCATCATGGTCCTGGACTCAAGGACGCCTTGTGGGGTTTCATGGAGTAATAGGGATCTTCTGGGAGGCATCAAGGGAATGGGTTAGGCTCCTAAACTGCATCCAATGGCCCCATCTAGAACCACAGAATAAACTATGTGTGCTTGGGGAGAGGGTCCGACATTAGCCCCAGCCAGAAGCCTCGTTAGAAAGAATTTCTACGGATTTTGTAGGCCTAGGGATCTATGCTTCCTCATACCCCTCTCTTGGCGAGCACTCTCTCAAGTGGAAGAAGGAAAAAATCTCCCAGGCATTAAAGCAAAGGCTGACAGAAACTGAAGGCTTAAATAGTTTCACACCTAGCAAAGAGATGGGGGTGCCTTCTTGTTTTGTCCCTCAGTATCTCCATCTGTAGGTGAAGGGTTAGAGCAAAACTCCACACCTCACACCTCTCAACGCCTGAAAGGAGGTGCCAGCGCCAGCTCAGAACGGCAGCCAGGAGGAAAACCTGAGGCAAATAGCACCTCTGGACGCCTTCCCCCTTCCGTCTCTGAACCCCAGGCAGTTGTTCCCCCGTTCAACTGACACTAACTACTACCCCCTAACACCGCGGTCTCCAACAGAAATCCTTGCCCCTAGGACCGGCGTCTGACCTCCAGATATAACCAGACGCTGAAACGCTTTCGTGTCCTGAGAGTAGCCTTAGCCTCAGGTGCCCCTCACCTGGCACGTTCCCAGCCACTTGCCTCTGGTACCAGAGTAGGAGCCAGCTTTTAGCCAGTACTCTCCACCCTAGCTTCAGCTCCCCTCCTCCTCTCTTCAGTGCAGCACCTGTACCCCGGAAAAGGGTATCTCGGATCGCCTCGCCCCTTGCCCGTCACGCCCGCTTGCCTTTTCAGGGGCTCTTGCCCCCTCCGCATTCACTCACCCCAGCCGGGCTCGGCGCTCCCGGGCTCGGCCTCGGCCTCGGGTTCGGGCTCGGGCTCGGGCTCGGGCTCGCGCTCGGGCTAAGCTGCGCCCGCCGCTCCCCGGCCCTCCCACTCCGTCCCTCCGCGCTCCCTCCCCCCACCAACCTGTTACTCCCCTCGGGAGCTCCACCCCCATTGGCCGTCACCACCCGCCCGCCTTACCCTTCTCTGGTTGGCCCGTTTCCTTCGAGGGGCGGGGCCGTTCGCCGCAGGGAATTGGACAGGGGGTCGCGGGCCGGGAGGGGGCCGGGTCACGTGGGCCGGCGGGCGGTGGAGCGCAGCGGGCGCGGTGGCAAGGAGTAATGGTAGGCCATTTTGGGGGCGCAGTGGTTGGCAGTGTGTGACCACCCCTGCCCGGCCCCAGGAGCCGCTTGCCAGAGCATCTTCTTGCCCCTGCTGGAAAGCAGCCCTCTGCCTCCGCGACTCTCAGCGGGAATCTCTGTCTAGAACGCTTTCTCCGCTTCACCCATCTCGGCATAAATCAGATAGCTCTGATGTCCTTTCGCAGAGGGTATCTCCCTGGTTCTCAAACGCCAGAGCTCCGCGACTTCGGCTCGTGTCACTTCTCCCCAGCCTGAGCCGTAGCCCCTATCTTCTGGGCTCCACAAATCATTGTCCAGCCTGATACCTTTTTCTCTGTAGTATTTTATCATTTTCCAAATTACCTCATCAATTTTTTAAAATCATATTCATCGTTTGTCTCTCGTCCAATGTCAAGCTCCACCGGGTAAAGGATCTCTTGTTTTGTTCGCTGCTATCCCAAACCCCTACTACAGGTACCGGCACACGGTAGGCGCTTAATTCGTTGAAGAATGGGAATTGGGTAAATGACTATGTAAGTTTACATTGAAGGGGGATGTACCTTTACAATGAATAGGAATGACCCTAGCTCTATAAACAAAAGGGGACTCGACCCCAGATTGTGAATCCACTTTAGCCTTTCAAGAGATGGAGGAATTTTTTTTTTTTTAAGGTTTTGTTTATTTATTTGACAGAGATCACAAGCGGCCAGAGAGAGGCAGGCAGAGAGGAGGAAGCAGGCTCCCTGCTGAGCAGAGAGACCCTTGTGGGGCTTGATCCCAGGACCCTGAGATCATGACTTAACCCACTGAGCCACCCAGGCGCCCCGAGGTGGTGGAATTGATCCCAGGCCCCAGAAGAGTAAAGAGTCAGGACTGCTCAGAGAACCACAGGCCCCAGCTAAACGCTAGCTGTGATTAAACAGCGTTAAAGTCGGCTTCTAGATTTTAACCGTTGAGATACGTAAAAAGGAGATAAGTTTATGTTGCTGGACTCTGAATATTGTTCTCAACAAATGTTTACCGTGTATCTATTTAGTGTTGAAGAGGAATCTTAAATGCAGCTGACAGTCGGGTGCACTCACTGGCGCTCATTTCCTTACCCTCCCCTCCCCGCCCTTCAATCCTTCCGAAGCTAGGTGTTGGGTCCTGGAGGGTAAAGTACACCTACCAGTTCCTTAACTAGGAACCAAAGTCTCTGCGTTCCAAGGGAAGCACTATACCCGGATTAGAGTGATCAAACTGGCCAGTGCCTAGGGGAGGGAACAGCAGAATGGTGTGGGGGTGGGGATCCGAAGAGGAAGTATCCCTCCAGGATGTGTCATCTCCAGACCAGTGGGAAAATTTAAAAAAAAATTTTTTTTTTGAAATGGGAGAATGATAATTGACCCCGCTATTGGAAAAGTGGAAACACCTAAAGTCTCATGGATAACACCTTAATAATTAGGGAACTTAGTATGTTTGTAGTAAATATGAAGTTAGGATGGTAAAGAAGACTCCACACGGGGAACACTCTGGAGACAGATTATAAGAAAAACCAGGAGGCCTCAGAGTTACCATCAGTGTCATCTATTTCTCAAGGAAGCACTCAGTCTCTGAAGGACACCATCATCAGGCAAAGGTAGTAAAGGTGACACCAAAAAAGTCTTTTTACAGAGTTTGTGGTCCCTTCTCCTTAAGAAATGTTACAATTTGGAAAAATTGGCCAATTTACAAGTATGGCAAAGGTAGGAAAGCAGAGCTAATACAATATTCAGAAAGAAGGAATGGGGTGCCTGGGTGGCTCAGTGGGTTGAAGCCTTCCGCTCAGGTCATGATCCCAGGGTCCTGGAATGGAGCCCCAAGTCAGGCTCTCTGCTGGCCGGGGAGCCTGCTTCCCTCCCTCTCTCTCTCTGCCTGCCTCTCTGCCTGCTTGTAATCTCTGTCTGTCAAATAAATAAATAACATCTTAAAAAAAAAAAAAACAGAAAGAAGGAATAAATTACATTGATATATATTTAAGTGGGTAATTATACTTTTTGTGAAATGGTATAAAAGAGTAAGTTCTAAGTAAATTGGATTAGTTTTCACTAAGTGAATTTGGTACCAAATTCCTGTCCTACAGTTCTTTCCTCTGTTCTTTCCTGAGTTTCCCAGGCCATCACCACTACCAGTAACAACTCTACTGAAATTATTGTCTTAAAGATCACCTGTTGGGGTCCCTGGGTGGCTCAGTCCGTTAAGCATCTGCCTTAGACTCAGGTCATGATCCCAGGGTCCTGGAATTGAGTCCCCCATTGGGCTCCCTTCTTGGAGGGGAGCCTGCTTCTCCCTCTTCTTCTGCCTGCCGCTCTGCCTGCTCATTCTCTCTCTCTCTCTGTCAAATAAATAAGTAAAATCTTAAAAAAAAAAAAAAAAAACTACTTAGAATTAAAAAAAAAAAAATCACCTGTGGCCAGTTCCTGAGGAGCTGCATAGGACGAGTAACTTAAAGGTAAGTAACTAGAGGAAGGTGACACCATTGGCTGAGACTGAAAGGACAGGAGACAGAAGGGATTTGGGGAGGACCCAAAAGAGGAATAACATAATAAATTAACTTTGGAATTTGCCCTGTTGGAGAAGTAAGGGAGACATAAACACACACACACACACACAAAGTAGGAAGTGAAGCTTAGAAGAGACTTAGGGCTAGAAACAGATCTAAGAATCATCCTCAGAGATATGCAAATTTGCAAAGAGGACCAAAGAACAAACCTTGAGAAATATGGGACAGAAGGGAGAAACACAAAAGTCAGATGGAGGATTTGGAGAGGTAGGTGACAAAGTCCATGGAAGAGAGGTGTAGAAGTAGGAGAAGAAATGGAAATTTGACATTTTGAATTTTTGCTGATCTTCCAGGTGTAAGTTTCAGCAGAGGTCAGACCCTCAGCTCAGACTGCAACAACAGAAGTATATATCAAGAAAAGAGAAGGAAAAGGGTAACCTGATTTAAAGAAAACCAGAGTAAAAGGGGAAGTTTTATGTTTGTTTTATTTTGTTTTTAGGGATGAGAGACTTGGTCATATTTTGAGAATAAGCCAAAAGGGTGAGCAAGATTCAAGAAATAAAGGAGAGGGGCGCCTGGGTGGCTCAGTGGGTTAAAGCCTCTGCCTTGGGCTCAGGTCATGATCCCAGGGATCCCAGGGTTCTGGGATGAGCCCTGCATCAGCTCTCTGCTCAACAGGGAGCCTGCTTCCCCCTCTATCTCTGTCTGCCTCTCTGCCTACTTGTGATCTCTGTCTGTCAAATAAATAAATAAAATCTTGGGGAAAAAAAAGAAAGAAAGAAGAAAGCAAAGGAGAGAGAGAATGTGAGCAGGCAGTCAAAGCCTGGACATAGAGGAAAAGATGAAGTCTGTACTCTGGAACTTAAATTGGAAGACCAGGTAAGGAGTGGGGCATAAAGTGGAGTCAAATCACTTTAGTTCACCACATTGCACAACCTGCCAAAAAGAAGGGTGATTCTGAGGCCTAGAGACTTTGTAAACCAGTTTTGGAACTATTCAAATTACCCAGAAACCTATGGAAGAATACAGTAAGTGCCAAATAAATGGTTCAAATGAAATGCTACCAGGAAAGCCTCCCTTTCAACTAGAAGATAGTGGTATCTAATCTGAGTGTTGAGAAAACAGGTAAGTGAAGGAAGAGGAGGAATGAGGACCAGAATTGTGCAAAGGTCCTGGGGCAGGAAAGCATAGTGTTTGTTGTAGGAGTTGGAGGGAGCCCCTACAGGCTAATCAAAGAGACCTGGACAGAGTGGGAAGTAAGACAGGAGAGGCAGATTCTGGGATAGATTATACAAGCCTTGAATATCAGAATAAGAAATGTGGGCTTTATTTGTAATGGAGAACTATCAAAGGGTTTGAGGGAGAAGAAGGCAGTACTTAAGAGGGTTAAGCTAACTCAAAATGATAAATGCAGGGGCAAAGCTTAGTTGAGGTGGCATGCCCCACACTGGAGTTGTGGCAAGGGAGAAAGAAAGGGACTACTCACCCTAATGTCCCTTAGCACACTGCTCATCATTTCTTTCTGGGGCTTTGTTTGCAAGTATTTTGCTCTTCAAGAGCAATGACAACTTGCAATTTACTAACTCTTGGAGCTTTTCTTGGTTGAGTAAAATTTCTGTTATGGGAATTGTTAGGGAAGACAATAAGAGTCACTTTATATACTCACTTGATACACTCTTACAGTACTTGGGTTCGGGATCTCTAAGAGTTCCCCAAAGATATTTCATCTTTCTGATCCATGTGTTCCAGTCTTTCCACAGAGATTTTAGGCAGAGTTGAGGCAGAGCACTGAATCAGGAGTCAGAGATCTGTATTCTCACTTTTCTTCTGGGAAATCCATACTATTAGTCAAGTCTCCTAAATCTCTGGGACTCAGTTTCCTCTGAAAAACTAAGAAAATGATCCCCGATTTCATAATTACATTGTTTCCTTAGAGCTTCTTTAGGGAAGAAGAGTCATGTTCTATCTTCCAGCCCCTCTCTTATCATGGGCTGGGAACATGAATATGTGTAACCGTATCTGATATGTAACAGAGTAACTGTTTTGGACAAAGAATTCCAAGCAACCTTTCAGTCTAATCAAAGTCACTCCCTAACAAGGCAGAGCCTCATCTCTAAACTCCTCCTGTCATCCTATACTCCCTCACCCATTTGTGCTCCTAGCTGCCCCACCTCTAACACTCTGAGCAACCAAATTCCAGTATGTTTAAAGTTTCCAGTACATATACAAAATAAGAGTATAATTTAAAAGAAAAAAAAAAAGAGCAAGAAGGCTACATATTTCCAATTCCAAGGGAAATTAAAAGGAACAGATTTCTTCTGCATAATTTTTCTTTCTGAGTTGTTAAGATGCTGTTTGGAGGAGAGAGCCAGCTTGCCTCCACACACCCAAACAACAGCTGATTCCACCCTCCCATATTGCTTTACTTTCCTCATCAGTGAAGAGGCAGAAGCTTGGCAGTTTAAACCTGTATACACATTTCCAAAGCCCCAGGTTCTCTCCCAGTCAGTTATGGCAAGAAGTTTCGGCAGGGTCCCACCAATTGCTGGATTTGCTTAGATTCTTTATGTGAATTTTTTTTTAATATGTATCTCAAATACAGAGAAAGGGAAGATGACATGTGGACAGAGCACTGAAATCAGAGACAAAATACCTGGTGTGGCAGCCCCGGAGACTGTATGGCTCAGATTTTCCTGTGACAAAGAATCTGCCATTCATCTACCAGCACCCAGTTAGCTGTCGGCCTCCAGCTACATCACTTCTGGGATCTGTTACAGTGTCAGAGGTAAGGGCCCCCTCTCCCCAGGCAGCCCTTAGCCTAGGTTCAGGCATGGTATGCGGATCAGGACTTGGCCATTTCTGTCCACTATTGGATTCCTCTGTCAGACACTCTGCTCTGAAGCTTTCATTCAGTTGACTAGAGCTTGGAAGGACCTGCATCATGGCTTGCCCAATTTTGCTTCCTACATCCTTCCTTTCAGGGGTGTCAGATCTGTATTCTATCTAAAAGCTCTCTGTACCCTTTCCTGCTTCCTTCCCCTTTTTCATTCACAGGCATTAATACCCACAGAGCCTCTTGCACTCCTAATTTTGCCTCAGCATGTGCTTCCCAGGCCACCTGAATGGACTCAAGTTGGTTCCAGGAGTGGTCTGATAAAGCAGGCAATTAGATAGGGTTTGAGAACTGTAGTACTCACTGCCTGGCTGACAATAAGAACCTCTCCCAAATAGTATGTGGGCTACAGATTGTCTGAGACAAGATGGTGGCCCAGTTGCTTTCACTAATGACAAAGTGGGAGAATGTTCCTGTGGTGTAACAATTCAGGCATACAGGGTAGGCAGAGGGGTAGTAGTGAATACAGAGACAATGGAATTGGCTGGCTGTTATTAAGTTGCATTGAGCCCTATCAAGAGATAATGAAAAGCTGAGAGCAGTTACCAAACATTGAAAATTAACTATGAAGGGCAGATAGCCTCTTTGATGGGTTACAAAGAGGACCTTATCTGTAGCAGGTGGAGAGCAAAAGAAGCTGAAGACCAAACTTGGGATTTAATAGAGTTCCAGGAGGCAGATCGGTAATCAAGGTCAGGACCCGGGTTGGGAAAACCCAGGACTCTGGTACTCAGAATGGAGGTATCTAAGTGGTGCCCCATCCCCCAAAATTTTGGCTCTCACACTTCTCTGAACCTTCAGAGCCTTAAGAAGGGACCCTCACCTCCTTATTAAGATCAAGTACTCCCTCCATGTGAAAAGATACTACGGAAGCCTCCCCACTGCCAGAATCTGCCTGTACCTCCTCTCCTGACTGCCAACACCTCATTTAAGGTTAAGTTACAGTATAGTACAGCAAGAACATGCTGGTCCTAATGAGATAAGAAAGGGACTATTGCCCCAAGCACTGCCATTTGCTGTGTAAGAACTAACCAGCAGGTACTGGTAAGATCTGAGGAGTATCTGTGACCAAGGGACTGAAATATAAGACTGGATAAGGAACAGTTTACTCATTGGGGCCTACTCTCTTGGGGTAAAATTTAACTTCCTGGTAAGGACCTGCCCCAGTGGCTCCTAGAAACATGGAGGAACCCTTGCTGCGTGAAGTTCATCTGCCTGGATCGCCATGGCAATTGGGAGAAGAAAGGATTACATGGCTCGGTGAAGTGGGCACATGCTAGAGTCTAGAGGAACCAATTTACCAAGGCCATTAGGAATGTGCTGGTGAGGGCAGTACCAGCATTGCTATGAAGCTCAGCGTGGCTTTCTTCTGCAAGCCAGGGCCAATAAGAGGAGATGCTGTCACAGCTTGGCTCTTTTATAGCAACAGAAATAAAGGAGTCCCAAAGCAACGAGACCAAGTGGCAGCACTTAAACTTAACTGCCAGAGCCTGGGGGTTACAATTATCCTAATGACTGGCAAGGTCAGAGTGACAGCCCAGGGAGTTTGACACAGAGGTGTAGAGATGGTTAATAGAATGCGGCATCCCTAGGGGGAAAGCCCAGGCATTACTGAACATACGTCGTTGAAAGAAAGCAAAAATAAATAAGCAGGAACCTAAGGATAGAAGTCCCAATAAAAAAAAAATCCTGATTCCTTATCTAGTTCCCAAACTCGAGCCCATTTTCAGACCTAATGTGCATTGGTTAAAGAGGTAGCAGGGTCTCCAAGACTAGCAATACCATGGTAAGTATATACTACAATAATTCCCTAGTCTTTCCACAAAAGGACTTATGACTGTTTTCCTGGGTGACTGTAAACAGAGGAGAGGAGAAGAGGTCAAGCATTTTGAGGACTGTTGGATGCAGGACCTGAGTTGACATTGTTATCTGGAGACCCGAAGCATATCTTATCCTCCCACTCCCGTTGAGTGGAGCTTATGAGAGCCTAGTAAATAGAATCCTGAGTTTACAATGGAGTCAGCCCATCTAGTCAGAAACAATCTGGACTGTTGGGCCATCCTACAGAACATCCGTTTGATCTATTGATGACATATGCTGATCAGTCAGGAGAAGCAAGAGCAGCTTGCGTACTATAAGCTTCCATAAGCTTCTGTGGAGACACACATGCCCCAGAGTGTGAAAGATAATCAATCCCCATGAAGATTCCAGGGCCTACTGCATCAAAACCATGGTGAAGTTTTTAGGAGTCTAGTGTTTAAGAACATGCCAGGACATCTCGTCCAAAATCAAAGAAAAATTGCTGCATCTTGCATCTCCTAGGACAAAGAAGGAATCACAGCACTTGACAGGCCTCTTCACATTGTGAAGGCAACACATGCCACTCAAGAAACACTGCTCTGGCCCATGTACCCGGTGACACAGAAGACAGCCCCTTCTGGAGCAGGAATGAAGTAGCCCTACTGTCTTGCTCAGTTCATGCTGCTGTAACAAAATGCCATCAACTGGGTGACTTATAAACAATAAGCACTTATTTCTGACACTTCTAGAAACTGGGAAGTCCAGGATCATGGTGCCAGCAAGTTCCATGTTTGGTAAGGACTTCCCTGACATAGGTGGCTGTCTTGTCTTTTCTCCCTCTCCCTCTCTCTCTCTCTCTCTCTGTCAAATGGATGAATAAAATCTTTAAAAATAAATAACTAAAATAAGGATTTTATTTATTTATTTATTTGACAGAGAAAGCACAAGCAGGAGGAGCATCAGGCAGAGGCAGAGGCCGATGCAGGGCTTGATCCCAGGACCCTGGGATCATGACCCAAGCCGAAGGCAGTGGCTTAACCAACTGAGCCACCCAGGAGCCCAAAGGCTGTCTTTTCATTGTGTTCTCATATGGTAGAAGGAAGAGGGGATTTTACTTGGTTGTTGTCTTATAAGGACTTTAACTGCAGTCATGAAGGCTCTGTCTCTTGACCTAAATACCCCGCCCCTAAAACCATTACATCAGGTATTATGATTTCAGCATATGAATTTTGGAGGGACGGAAACATTCAGACCAAAGCACCCACTTACCATCTCACTCTCAGTGACCTACTGGAGGTCTTTCTGCTTCCTGTTCCTTCTACTCTGGGCTTTGGAGGATTAGAACTTCTGGTCCACAAAGAGGCTAGCTCTATCCACAGGGATCACATTAAACTACATACTATGGCTGCCCTTTGGGCATATAAGGAGCTGGGCTCCTTATATGTGTACAGGGAGTAGCAGGCAGGATACCAAACTACTGTGGTGCCAGGGGTAATGGATCCTGATCAGTTAAGAGCTAGGACTGCCCTTCCCCAAAGCTGGGGCAGGATGGAGGTCCTAGTAACTCACCAGCATCCCAGTAAAAAAGTGTGTGGTGACCTATCTAGGCACCTCATGGTCCTTCCTTGTGTAGTTGTAACCACAAATGAAAAGGTGCAGCAACCCCAACCTGCAAAGGGACCCCATACTACTCAGGAATCAGTGTTTGGGGCACTGAGAACAGGAGAGAGAATGGCTGAGAGCGAGGGAGATTTGCAGTGGGGAGGAAGGAAACAATGAGGACCCATTGCAGCCCTGAGACTAATGGCAGCACCAGGGACAGTAGTTTATTCCATTAACCTGCCTCTGAGTTCCTCCTCAGGAAGAGAGGCCCACGGAAAACAAAAATGTTGTTGTTGCCACAGGACGCAAGAAGGGGGCTGTAGCAGCCATGGAGGGCCCCAGTTGGATTCCCTTCAAGAAAGTACCTTCTACCTGTCTCTTTCTCTCAAAATAAATGAAATCTTAAAAAAAAAAAAAAAAGTTCGGGGGAGCCGGCCATGCCTGGGTGGTTCAGTTCAATTGAACTGATTAACTCTTGATTGGGGCTCAAGTCCTAATCTCAGGATCTTGGGTTCGAACCCCGCTCATGCTCAGCATGGAGTCTGCTCAAAGATTCTCTGTCCCTCTACCTCTACCCCTACCCACATACACACTCCCTTTCTCTCTCTCAAAATAAATCTTAAAGAAAAAGGAGAGGGGAGCCTGGGTCAGTCAAGCATCTATGTTTAGCTCAGGTCATGATCCCAGGATCCTGGGATCGAGAACCCCCAGAGGAAGTCTGCTTCTCCCTCTGCTGGTCCCCCTGCTTGTGTTCTTCCTCTCTCTCTCTCTCTTTCTCAATCTCTCTCTCTCTCTCTCCCCTGTCAAATAATAGACTCTTAAAAAAAAAAAAGTACCTTCTGTTCAGCTGCCAGAAGTACAGTCATTCCCCCTCCTCCCCTTCCAGCTGCAGCACCTCCAGGATTCACTATTATGTTCCAGTTGAAAGCATGCTCTTCCCTGGCAACCCCAGCCAGTAACTGAGCATGACTGAGTACTAGGACCTGGTCATTTCTGCTCAGCGTGGGACTCCTATACTAGTGGGTTTTCCCCCAGGGCTCTCTCCTGGGTGGTCCAAGGCTCTGTCAGATGTGCATGGTGCTGAAGGCTCTCCTTTGCTCTGTCCTGCATCCTCCCTCTTTCACAGGTGTTAGCTTAATCAACTTATATTCCTAACTTTGTCTCAGCATCTCTTTTCCCAAAGGACCCAAACTGACACACTCAGGCAATAAAATAATGTTAAACAGAAAAATGAAAAACTACATGTTTTCATTCCCTACCCCAGGGATTTTAGTCTCTAGACTTTCTGAATTTTCAGGTCGAGATAAAGAATCAACCTGCTCTTTAGGATTAAGAACAGCACCCAGCACTGATGCATGCATGTTGTTTGGCATAAAAGCCCTATGATGGCAATGCAATAGCAGAGACCAATTGGGAGTAATTTTTTGTAAAGATTTTATTTATTTATTTATTTACTTACTTACTTACTTATTTATTTATTCGAGAGACAGAGCACATGCAGAGTGAGGGGCAAAGGGAGAAGCAGACCCCCCAATGATTCTAGGATCCTGACCGGAGCCTAAGTCAACTGCTTACCTAACTGAGCCACCCAGGTGCCCCCAACTGGGAGTAAATTAAATCCTTAGCCACTTAAATTTGATTCCTGTGGCCATAATTTCCAAAACATTTTCAGAAAAGTTTAAAGTGGATGGGCCTCAGCAAGTGTTCCATTCATCACAGAGTCCTGGGGTCAGGGAAACCAGGTCTTGATCCATCCATTCAGTGAATTGTACTCACATCTCTCAAGTTCTGTAGTGCCTCAGTAGGCCTATGAAATGAGACCCTGGGACCACAGAAGGGCAGAGCAACTAGCTTCCCTAGGGAAGAAAACATCTTTCTAGGTTGTAAAAGGGAGGGTTTTGTTGTTGTTGTTTGTTTTTTGTTTTTTCTGTGACAAAATACTCTTATGCATTTTTTTTCTTTCTTTATTTATTTTTTTATTTATTTTCAGCATAACAGTATTCATTATTTTTTCACCACACCCAGTGCTCCGTGCCCTCTATAATACCCACCACCTGGTACCCCAACATCCCACCCCCACCCCACCACTTCAAACCCCTCAGATTGTTTTTCAAAGTCCATAGTCTCTCATGGTTCACCTCCCCTTCCAATTTCCCCCAACTCCCTTCTCCTCTCTAACTCCCCATGTCCTCCATGCTATTTGTTATGCTCCACAAATAAGTGAAACCATATGATAATTGACTCTCTCTGCTTGATTTATTTCACTCAGCATAATCTCTTCCAGTCTAAAAGGGAGGTTTTTATGTATATTGGTGGGGAGCATGGTCTCAAGGAGTTAGCCAGCTAAATAAGGAATTACAAAAAGAACACAACACTCTCACCCCAGCTAACAGAAGACTCTCTTCTTCAGTTGTTTGTCTCCCCACCCCACACTTCAGAAAATGGTTAGTTCATCCTGGTGTGTGCCTGGGATTCCTGCAATGACACTCTTTGTAGTTTGTCTCCCTGGTTGTCCTTTTTTCCTCCAAAATAATATTTCAAAATGATTTTATCTTTGACTGCAAAGATAAGTTAGATAAATTGATATACACAAGTAAACATGCACAAATTAAATACCCTAACTCTGTGATTATAAAAATATTTTATATGAGATTCCTATTTTCCTTTTTCTAAACAGCTTTATTGGGGTATAACTGACATACAGTAAACTGCATAAATGTAAATGTACAATTTGATCCCTCTGAGATATATAGAGATATGTATCTATATCTATCTCTATATCTACATCCATGAAATCCTCACTGTAGTCAAGATAGTGGACATATCCATCCACCAGAAATTGGAGGTAGATGTGCAGGTGGGGTGAATATGTTCTCCCTGGGTTTTAATCTCTTGTTATCAGCTCACAAATTTGTACTTCAGGTAATGAGACTAGATGAATAATTCATAAAAAATTTTTTCTACAAAAGTGGGCAGAAAGAAAAACAAATACCCATCCACTTGGCAAGTGACCAGTGGTTCATTAACCTAAATCATGTCACTTCACTGTCAGTTCCCTTTCTTCATTGTGCACGGGACACAGCTAAAATGCAAAAGTCTGGGAAGGGAGCTCAGATGGTGTCCGAGGCCAGCTCTTCGCTGCCCTGGATGGAAGCAGGGGGAGATTTTTGCCCTCAGTTCCCTGACAAGCCTCAGTCCATCTCCACTGGGTACCATGTCCTTCAGCCCAGGGCTTCAGGCATGAGTTCCGTATCTACTCCCAGCTCCTTTATCTTCCCTATGGCCTAAGAGGAAGAGACACATTTAGCCTTCATTCTAAAATCAGTCTCTCTTCCTGGTATCTAGGTTTAATCATTCCTATTCTTCTCAGTTCTTTAGCAATGTTGACTGAAGACCTACCAGGTACCAGGCACTCTTCTAGGCTCCTGGAATATGGTAGAAGTCAACACAGAAATCCTTGCCTTTGTGAACTTACATTCTGGTGAAGCAGGGAAACTACAAGAACCTAAATAGAACCTAACTTGCAGCAATTTTCCTTTCCCCTCTATCATCTTCACTAACTCACTCTCAGAGTTACTTTCCTTCTGACCTCAGAGATGTATAGGAGAACCATATCACCTTCCTTTTGCAATTTGTAGCTGCTCCCCTATCTTGTTCCTTTCCATTCACCATTGCCTGTGTCAGTTTATACTCAGTGGTTCTGAGTCCCCTTATCCCTCTACAGTTGAGCTCAGAGACTAAAGACCTCTTTTCAGTTGCTCCTTCTACTGGATGTCTCTTGTTCAGCTGCTTCCTAGTCTTCCACACTCTTTTCTCCATGGGTGCCAGCCCCTCCCATGTCTCCATCATGGGCCCTCCCTCCAGTTCCCTAACTGTAGACAAGGCTCTCTCTCCTTTGCCCTCAGCTCTTCTCCCTCATTCCCATGCTTTCTACTGCCACCTTCAAAAGCAGGTAACTCACATCTCTCTTTTAAACGCTGACCCCTCCTCAGTGTACCAAATCTGTATTTCTAGCTTTCTCTAGGCCTTCTGTGCTTGCACATTTTACCTTTACTTCTGACGCATACAAACCAGAGGCATTAACTTCCCCAGTTCACCAACTCTTCTCGACCTCCCTGTCTCTGCTAGCCATAGTCCTCAGTCTTTCCAGGATCTGAAGGAGAGACTCCTTGCTTAGAATGGTACCAGAAACTAGCTACCAAGATAACCAGCCAGCTATCCTGACAAGGGGGTAAATAAACACACACACAAACAAATAAAGCAAGCTTATGGGAATATGTGGGGGCGAGCCCAACCTCTGGCAAAGAAGGTTAGAAAGCAGCATTTTACTTAAAAGGAAGACTTACCTTCCATATGTTGAATTCAGAGGGCAAGTGAGGAATGCACAGGCACTGAAGTGAATGTACAGGGAGCTGGGAATGCCTGACAGCCTTGGGATAAAGGGACTGGAAGCAGAAGGGAGAGTAGAGATAGGGATCTAGAGTCAGCTATTTGCTGATTCTGAATGGTGAGCATGGCTGTTTCCAAGAGGGTTGTGCTCCCATTAGCCATGAACTGATGTGGGATGACAATTATAAAAAGCAGGAAACAACTGTCATGGCCAACAGGAGCCTAAATAGACATTATGAGTAAATACTAAGTGGTATCCTGGATGGGGTCTTGGAACTGAAACAGAATGTGAGACTAAACACTAAGGAAATCTGCATGAAATTTAAAGTTGAAATTTAGTTAATAACAAGTAGCATTAATGACTCATTTTTTAAAAAATTTTTATGTTTCTGTTTTTTAAGACAAAGACCTAAAGAACCATTCCAAATCAAAGGAATCTTTTTTTTTTTTTTTTAAGATTTTATGTATTTATTTGACAGAGACAAAGAGATAGCACAAGCAGGGGAGTGGCAGAGGGAGAAGTAGGGTCTCCACTGAGGAGGGAGTCGGATGGGAGACTCAATCCCAGGTCCCTGGGATCATGACCTGAGCCAAAGGTAGACATTTAACTGACTGAGCCACCCAGGTGCCCCTTGGCTTATTAATTGTGATAAATATACCGTACTAATATAATATTTAATAACAGGGAAAACTGGGTGTAGGGTAGATGAGAACACTTACTCTTATGGTACTTACTATTTTTGCAACTTTTCTATAAATCTGAAATAATTCTTAAGTTGTTTATTTAAAAATTAAAAGCAGGGTGCCTGGCTGGCTTAGTCAGTAGAGCATGGGGCTCTTGATCTCAGGGTTATAAGTTCAAGTCCCATGTTGGGTGTAGAAACTACTTAAAAATAAAATCTTTTTTAAAAAAATTTTTTTAAAAAGGGAAAGAAGTCACACAGATAAAGACGAATATCGTGATTTCACCTATATGTGGAATCTGAAAAACAAAACAAATGGAGGTGTCTGGCTGGCTCAGTCAGTGGAGCATGCGACTCATGATCCCCGGGTTGTACAGATTATTAAAAATAAAATCTTAGGGGGGCATGGGTGGCTCAGTTATTTTTTTTTTAAAGATTTTATTCATTTGACAGACAGAGATCACAAGTAAGCAGAGAGGCAGGCAGATAGAGAGGAGGAAGCAGGCTCCCCGCCGAGCAGAGAGCCCGATGCGGGGCTGTGGGTGGCTCAGTTATTAAAGCATCTACCTTCGGCTCGGGTCATGATCCCAGAGTCCTGGGATCAAGCCCTGCTTTGGGTTCTGCTACGCAGGAAGCCTGCTTCTCCTTCTCCCACTCCCCCTGCTTGTGTTCCCTCTCTCGCTGTGTCTCTCTCTGTCAAATAAGTAAATAAAATCTTTTAAAAAATAAACAAATATATAAAATCTTAAATAAAAAACCAAATGAACAAACAAAACAGAAACAGACTCATAAATACAGAGAAAAACTGGTGGTTGCCAGGAGAAATAGGTGAAGGAGATTAAGAAATACCCTCCCCCCAAAATGCTGCAAATAAAAATCAAAAGACTCATAAGTCAGGGATGGTATATTTGTAATTCATATAATAAGGAAAGAGCTAATTAATTTATATAAAGAAAGACTAGTGGCAAACAACTTTAGTATTAGAACAAAGGATAGCAATAGGCAATTCACAAAAGAGAAAAAAATGACTAATATGTAAACATGTTCAACTTCACACATGATAACATAAATACAAATTAAAAGAACTGCAGTGATCAGATTGGCAAACGTTTTAAAGTTTGGAAATTCACAGAATTAGCAAGCAGTAAGAAAATAGACATTCGAAATTCTTTTTTTTTTTTTTTAAAGATTTTATTTATTTATTTACTTGACAGATAGAGATCACAAGTAGGCAGAGAGGCAGGCAGAGAGAGAGAGACAGAGGAGGAAGCAGGCTCCCTGCTGTGCAGAGAACCTGATGTGGAACTCAATCCCAGGACCCTGGGATCATGATCTGATCTGAAGGCAGAGGCTCTAACCCACTGAGCCACCCAGGCAACCCAAAAAATATTCTTGCTAGGAGTGAAAACTAGTACAAACTTTTTAGAGAGCAACAAGGCAATCATGATCACTATCTGAAATACAAATATCCTTTAGCTTAGCAGCAATGCTACTGTGAGTATGGTGTCTGAATGTAATGTCATGGTCTGCTGAAGTGTATGTGTTTATATATAGACATACTGAATGCAGCTCTGTGTGACTGCACAGGTCATAGGGCTGTGAAGCTGGGCTTCCCTCTAAACACAGTTCATTCTCATTACTTGTGAGTTCTATATTTGTCAGTTTGCCAAATCGCTAAAAGTTACTTGTAGCCCCCCCCAATCAATACTCATAACGCTTTCTTAGTCATCCACAGACATGTACAGAGCAGTAAACAATTTGAGTCACAGGACAGATTCATTCCCAGCTGAGGTCCAACAAAGGAACGCTCAGCCTTCTTTCTTTTGGCTCTGATCCCACAAACAAGTGTTCTACTCATGGTCTATGTAGTGTCATGTTTTTCACATTTTTTTGGTGGTGTTGGTGATTTCACCATTTAAAATGGCTGCCAACTGTTGTGCTGAAGGGCTGTTTAGTGTGTCCAAGCTCAAGAAGACTTCAATGTGCCTTTTAGAGAAAATATGCATTAGATAAGCTTCCTTCAGGCATGAGTCATGGTGCTCTTCTTGGTCATGAGCTCAATGTTAATGAATAAACAATACATGTTAAATAAGGTATATTTAAACAGAAACACACAAAACCAAAGTTATGTTTGATCAGTTGAAAATGTTATGATCAGAGACTTGCAAGAATCTAACCCTGTGTTTCCCCAAGAACAATTGTTCTGTATTTGCTAATTCACTGCTGGAGACAACTTTATAGAACAGAACTAGCAGGAAAACCAGAGTCATCCATTTATACACAGGTACATGCTTAAAACTTATTTACCTTGGTAAAGCCAGACTAGGGGTGGCAAAGACAAGGGAGACTTTTATTTTTCATTTTATACCATTATGTCCTATTCAATTTTTTAAACTATAAGCATATCTTACATCTTTACTTCCTGAAAAGAAATTTAAAACCAATCGTCTCACAAATTCCCCTCATCTTATGTTCTAGTCAACATTAAATCAGGTCCTCACTACCTCAAGTCAGAATTATAACTACCTCCTAACTGTCCTTCCCTCTCCTGATCTTTTCTCCAGTCTTTACCGAAAACCACTGTCAAATGAATCTTCCCAAAACACCACTTTCATCATGCCATTTCCCTCTGAAAAATGCCAACAATTCTCTGTTGCCTCCTAGAGTCTTTCAGAGTCTTACGCAATCAGGTGTCAACCGTAGCTCGCTCTGTTCCCCAATTACAACTCTGCTGTCCTGCCATCTCTTCTCATTCTCCACCACCTGCCCCCATACCATGCCAGTTTCTACCACCACGCCTTCATCTGGATCTGGCCATATGTCTGTCTTCCCAAATCTGCCCATTCTGAAGTTTCACTTCCTTATTGAAACCCTTCTTTGTTTCCTTTTCCCTGTAAATTTTCCCGTTTCTGTTTTTGTTCTTGTTTTGTATGGTTTTTAAGTAGGCTCCATGCCCACCGTGAAGCCCAAAGGGGCTTGAATTCGCAATACGGAGATCGAGACCTGAGCTGAGATCAAGAATTGGATGCTTAACCAACTGAGCCACCCAAGCACCTGCCCCCCCTTTACTGAATTCTTATGGAACTAAGCCACACGATGAGTGTTGTTAAATGTTATCTAGAAATCTCTAATTACACATGTTTATTTATTTTAAAAGCACTGAAGCACTTATTATATGCCTGACACTATTCTAATTACAAATATTACTTCATTTAATCTTCATGTTGATCTTATGAGGTGGGTAGCATTATCACTCCTACTTAAAGTGTAGAAACTGAAGCACAGAGAAGTTAAGTTAGTTACCCAAGGTCACACAGTAAGTAGCAGAACCAGCATTCACACCCAGACTGCTAGAGTCATGCTCTTAGCCATACACAATTCTGCCTGCTGATAGCTGCAACGGATGTATTATATGACAAAATCCTTCAGGGAGGGGACTACATCTTCCATTCTTCTCTTGAGAGACCTTCACCATACTTAAGAAAGTCTTATCAGGGGCTCCTGGGTGGTTGGGCATCTGCCTTCAGCTCAGGTCATGATTCCAGGGTCCTGGGATCAAGCCCTACATTGGGAGGGGGGTCTCTGCTCAGCAGGAAGCCTGCTTCTCCCTCTCTCTCTGCCTGCCGCTCCCTTTGCTTGTGCTCTCTCCCTCTCTCTGTCAAATAAATAAAATAATTTTTAAAAAATTAAAAAAGAAAGTCTTATAAACCTCCCAAAGTTTTCTGGACCTCATTTTTATGGGAGGTTGACACACTAGGTCTGGGGATGGACTTGGGACTCAGGAATTAGCTAAGTATAGTTCCCTTGAACTTGCTAACTGCTTTCCTTCTCTTTGAATACACTATTTTTCTTCCACAGATTGGCTAAGCTAAGCTCTCTGCTGACTTTAGTCCTCCCCTCTGGCTTCCGCCTCACTCTTTGCCAAAGCTCAGAGTGAGTCTTGTGGCCACAAGAGGGTGAGATGGATGGTGGCTCCTTTGGGAAGTCTCAGTGAGTCACACAACAGCAAAAGGCATGATTTCATTAATCTGGCCATGAGATGAGTCCTCACAGATAGGAAGGGACTGGAATGTGAGTGACCCTATGGGATTTTAATGATTAAAATCTAACCCAGGGGGGCGCCTGGCTGGCTCAGTGGGTTAAGCTGCTGCCTTCTGCTCAGGTCATGATCTCAGGGTCCTGGGATCGAGCCCCGCATTGGGCTCTCTGCTCGGCGGGGAGCCTGCTTCCCCCTCTCTCTCTGCCTGCCTCTCTGCCTACTTGTGATCTCTCTCTATCAAATAAATAAATAAAAATCTTTAAAAAAAAATCTTAGAGACATCTGGGTGGCTCAGTCAGTTAAGCGTTTGTCTTTGGCTCGGGTCATAATCCCAGGGTCCTGGGATGGAGCCCCATGTCTGGGGGGTGTCCCTGCTCAGCAGGGAGCCTGCTTCTCCCTCTCCCTCTGCCACTCCCCCTGCTTGTACTCACTTGCCCCCTCACTTATTCTTTGTCAAATAAATATATAAATAAAATCTTTTTAAAAATATATAAAAATCCTCAGAAAGAAAGATTTGGGGGCACTTGGGTGGCTCAGTTGGTTAAGAGGCTACCTTTGGGGGCACCTGGGTGGCTCAGTGGGTTAAAGCCTCTGCCTTCGGCTCAGGTCATGATCTCAGGGTCCTGGGATCGAGCCCCACATCAGGCTCTCTGCTCAGCAGGGAGCCTGCTTCCCCCCCACCCTGCCTGCCTCTCTGCCTACTTGTGATCTCTGTCAAATAAATAAATAAAATCTTTAAAAAAAAATCTTTTAAAAAAAAGAATCTACCTTTGGCCCAGGTCATGATCCCAGAGTCTTGGGATCAAGCCCACATTGGGTTCTCTCCTCAACAGGTGCCTGCCTGCTTCTCTCTCTCTCTCCCTCCACCTGCCACTCCCCCTGCTTCTTCTTTCTCTCTCTGTGTCAAATAAATAAATAATCTCAAAAAAAAAAAAAAAAAAAAAGGAAGGAAGGAAGATTTGTATTGGAGCCACTTTCCTTATTTGGATCTATCTGTTATAGCAATTATCCTAATACAACATGCTTCGATTCTTTCATGAGAGTAATTCTGTTCAGAAAGATATTATCAGTACATCTTTGTAGTGAGAAGGTAAGAACAACATGCTAAGATGGAATGTGGTACACAGGGTCTGTATGTTCATGGAGCAATGGTCAAAATGTTTCGGGTTGCAGAGGTAATACCTTAATACAAAAGTATTTAGGGTGGGTTTTTTTTTTTTTTAAGATTTTATTTATTTATTTTTCAGAGGGAGAGCGAGCACAGGCAGACAGAGTGGAAGGCAGAGTCAGAGGGAGAAGCAGACTCCCCATGGAGCAAGGAGCCTGATGTGGGACTCGATCCCAGGACGCTGGGATCATGACCTGAGCCGAAGGCAGCTGCTTAACCAACTGAGCCACCCAGGCGTCCCGGGTTTTTTTTTTTTTTTTTTTTTAAGGATTTTTAAATTTTAAGTACAATCTGTCCCCGAACGTGGGGCTCAAACTCACAACCGCAAGATTGATTCACATGCTCCAGCAACGGAGCCAGCCAGGTGCCCCAGTCTGGGGTTTTTTAAATTTGCGAGTAGTTGGCACATAATGAATATGAAAGTACTCCTGGGGGCGCCTGGGTGGCTCAGTAGGTTAAAGCCTCTGGCCTTCAGCTTGGGTCATGATCCCAGGGTCCTGGGATAGAGCCCCACATAGGGCTCTCTACTCAGCAGGGAGCCTGCTCCCTGCCCCCACCCCGCCTGCCTCTCTGCCTACTAGTGATTTCTGTCTGTCAAATAAATAAATAAAATCTTTTAAAAAAATGATATAGTAGAAAGATAGAAGGTATAGTAAAAAGATAGATTCAGGGACGCCTGGGTGGCTCAGTGGGTTAAACCTCTGTCTTCGGCTCGGGTCGTGATCTCAGGGTCCTGGGATCGAGCCCCGCGTTGGGCTCTCTGCCCGGCGGGGAGCCTGCTTCCTCCTCTTTCTCTGCCTGCCTCTCTGCCTACATGTAATCTGTCTGTCAAATAAATAAACAAAATCTTAAAAAAAAAAAAGATAGATTCAAATATTAAAATGAAAAAAATTCAAATGGTATAGTGGAAAGATACCCAACAAATGTTTGCTGATTCTGACTCTGAATGCCCAAGTCTTTCAGGGGGTTCTTGATTGTACAGAAACACATATTTTCCAGGACGAGATCCTCCCTCATTTGTTTTGTGTTGGTGACTACTATGACTTGGCAGCAGGAAGTCCTTCTTGAATTATAAATTCCTTTCTTCCTGACGTAATTACAGGATTTCTTCTTGCTCTCACTGGAGGTAGAAAGATTGTTGGCACCTGGCAGAGCTGTCTCTATTGGAGACATAAATCCACTTTCCCAGAAGTAAAAGGGAGGCAGCCTGTATACTTGGGTAGGCTGTTCCTTCAAACAAGAGAAATGGTGCTCCACAGAAAGTGTGCAAGGCTAAAGAAACTATAAGCTCTCAGCACCCTGGTATATTTAAGTAGGGATTTCATTTATTTATTGACCTCTCCAGACACTGAATAATTAATTTGCCTCACTGCCCTACTGCCAGGAGGCAGCAGCAATCTACCTAAAAGAGGTAACCTTTGTGGGCAAGCGCCTGGGTTCTTCCGACTTATTTCAAATCACTAGATGATCCTGTGTAAGTAGCTACACTACTTTGCCCCTCTAAAAATGTGAAAGGGGATCGTTTTCCTCCCAGAAGGAGAAGGTGATATGTATTTTTCTATAGAAGTCTCATATCGGGGCACCTGGGTGGCTCTGTCAGTTAAGCGTTTGCCTTTGGTTCAGGTCATGATCCCAGGGTCCTCGGATGGAGCCCCGCATCAGGCTCCCTGCTCTGCAGAGAGCCTACTTCTCCCTCTCCGTCTGCTTGCCGCTCTGCCTATTTGTGCTCTCTCTCTCTCTCTCTGTTAAATAAATAAATAAAATATTAAAAAGAAGAAGGAGAAGAAGAAGGAGGAGAAGTAGTCTCATATCTACAAGAAGAGTTAACTGAAGACCATGTTGAGGGAAAAAAAAAAAAGCACCCAGGGCACATGGATGGCTCAGTCAGTTAAGCATCTGCCTTCACCACCCACCATGATCTCAGGGTCCTGGGATAGAGCCCTGCATCAAGCTCCCCAGGAAAGCCTGCTTCTCCTTCTCCCTCTGCCACTCCCCCTGCTTGTGAGCTCTGTCTCTGTCACATAAATAAATAAACTATATTTTCAAAAAAGAAAGAAAGAAAAAAGCACTTGAATTTAATCCTGACAGAGGGTCAAGCTCTCCTGGTTTTTAAGTGAAGAACTTGAACACAGAAGTAAATAACTATAGCACAAAATTTTAACCCCATTAAAATTCTCTTCAAAGCCACTTAAATTCTACTGAAGCAGGAAGAAGACAGGCGCCTGGCTGACTCAATCCAAAAAAGCAGGGGACTGTTGATCTCAGGGTGGTGAACTGAAGTCCCATATTGGGCATCAAGCCTGAGGGAAGGAAGGAAGGAGAAAATAAAGAAAGGAGAGAAGAAAATGGAAAGTAAGAAAGAAAAAGAAATTCAGATGATAGAGACCGTTGGGTGATAAAAGGAGGAGGAGGGGCTGGGCCTGGGAGGCAGACAGAAAAAGGAATGAGAGAGGGAAGAAGCAGAAACAGTGAAAGGGAGTGGTAGTGAACTCATTGAGCAGTACCTGTGTGCTGGGTGCCCTTAAGTCCATCATTTCACATTTGTTCACTGTGCATTTATGTATTTAAGGTTTTAAGCAGGAGGGTGACACGATCCCATGCATATGTTTAAAAGGTCACTCTAGCTGCAGAAAAGCACATGGGTGGATACAGTTAGACAATTTTGGGGGCTATTGTGCAAGTCTGAGAAAGAGAGATGCTGGCCTGGCTTAAGAGTGGCTATGAGAAGGATGCCAAGAAGCATAGAGAATTGTGGAATCTGGGAACAGACTGAAAGCCCTTTGTATATGTTCATTGTTCTTTATGCTTGTCTCATCATAGCTTCTGTTACATTTCGCAGAAATTACCTGTTTACTCATCTGTATTTCCCTTTAGACCTAGGCTGCCCCATATGGTAACCACTGGTCACGTGTGGCTTTAAGTAGCTGAACTGTGGTAAGCAAAATGTGAAATGTGTTGAAAGTGTAAAATAACAAGTTAGAAAAGCTGGATTCCAAAGAACGTAAAATATTTCATTAATAATTTCTAAATAGGTCACAGAGTGTGAATTCTCAAGGTTGGGTGTAGAGATTACTAAAAATAAATAAATAAACTTTTTTTGGGGGGGTGGAGGGGGAGAGAGAGAAGGAGAAAGAGAATCCCAAGCAGGTTCCAGGCACAGCAGGGGTCTCCATCTTGTGACCCTGAGATCATGACCTGAGCCCAATCAAGAGTCAAGGCTTGGGGGGGCGCCTGGGTGGCTCAGTGGGTTAAAGCCTCTGCCTTCGGCTCAGGTCATGATCCCAGGGTGTTGGGATTGAGCCCCACATCAGGCTCTCTGCTCAGCGGGGAGCCTGCTTCCTCCTCTCTCTCAGCCTGCCTCTCTGCCTACTTGTGATCTCTCTCTGTCAAATAAATAAAATTCTTTTAAAAAAAAAAAAAAAAGAGTCAAGGCTTGAGGCGCCTGAGTGGCTCAG
>NC_081570.1:106507611-106509761 GCF_022355385.1 Mustela nigripes | reverse complement strand
TTTTTTTTTTTTTTTAAGATTTTATTTTTTTATTTGAGAGAGAGACAGGGAGAGAGAGCATGAGTGAGAAGAAGGGCAGAGAGAGAAGCAGACTCCCCGTGGAGCTGGGAGCCCAATGCGGGACTCGATCCCAGGACTCCGAGATCATGACCTGAGCTGAAGGCAGTTGTCCAACCAACTGAGCCACCCAGGCGTCCCGAACACTTGCATTCTTTGAATAATCAGTACGGCCCTTATTTAATTCCTCTGCAGCTTCACATGAACTGTGCTCAGCTGTCACATCACATCAATAGGAAAGAACAATTTTTACAAGCCAGTAGGGGTCTGGCATGTTTTATCTCTCAGAACCTTTCTAATTAATTCACTGAAGTCTTTAATCTACGGAAACAGCTCAGTAAATCTCTTCAACAAGTTTCCACCACTTAGCAGTCTGACAGCATTAAAGTAACTAGATCTCCATGTTCCGTTTTCACCTTTTCCAAATATACTGAAAACTGAATATAGCTAAGGGCAGAAACACAAAGATTCCCTCAACTCCTTCATTGAATCATGTGACCTGCAGAGCTCCTAGCTCTTACTCTCTTAACAAGTGAGGTAATAATGGAAACCAGGGCCCACTAATCGCTTTTGACATGAATAACTTGAATAATGCTTAGAAACGCCCCCATCTGTGTCAAGTGAGCTTAGCTTTTCCATATTTAAACAAACTTCTTAAGTTCCATCCTGACAAGAGGTTAGGCCCCACTAGTTGATTAGGTACACTTTTTCCCCCCTAAAAATTTGAAGTGGTCCACATTCCAAGGTCAAGAGAACCCACTTCAGGTAAAAGGGCTCCAGGATGGAAACCTTCATACTAAACTTCAGTGATGAAATGACGTCATTGTGCTAGAGGGCTCCCATCCTAGTATTTCCCTGTGTATAGTATGGGACATGGCATATTCACTCATTCAACAATACTTATTGATTACCGCATGCAAAGCACTTTGGAGGATATCCAGATAAACAATACTAACAGCTGTCATTTAATGAGTCCCTATTATATCCTAGACCCTTTAAAATGCACAATGCTACATGGAGATTAACTCCATTTCACTGAAGAATAACATAGAGCCCCTACATTTTAGGAGTTTACATTTCACAGATATTTCTGATGTATAGCAAGGTAAAGACCATATGTAAATGAAATCCTAAATGCTATTTTTTATAAGATTTTATTTATTTATTTGAGATAGACTGGGAACATGAGTGGGGGGAGGGGCATAAGGGGAGGGAGAATCTGAGCAAGGAGCCTGACTTAGGCTCCATCCCAGGACCCTGAGATCATGACCTGAGCCACCCAGCTGCCCCCCTAAACACTATTTCTAATGAAATTAGCAGGTATATCAGATTGTTTAATTTGTAGTACCCAGCAGCATACTGAACTAAGTACTCCCCAAATATTTGTTGACAATGCTAACCAGGAGAGAGAGGGAAAGAATGAGACAGGCTATTTTCTATCTACACTAAGAATAACATGGCAAAAGATAGGTAAAATTCATGTAGCAATAAAGCAAAATTCCCTAAATCTGAATAAGAAACTACGTAAGTTACCTACCATAGAGATTTTTTTTTAAAGAATCTTTGAATTAACCAGGGCTGACCTAGGTATAATCTTACCCACTCAAAAGAGACATGTTATTAGAAAGAAGTAAAACAAAAACTAAGCCTTCACCTATGGAAATGTTCATTACTTACCAGGGTGTGATGTTTTGGGAAGCCGACCTCCATTTGGCAAAATTACCATTACACCAAAACATCATTTTAAGTGTCAGGCGAGGGCAGAAGACAAAGCCTTGGAAAGCCTGACCCTGGGGGCCTTTCCAAATGTAACTTACATCTAAAATAATTTGAGAGAGGAAAAAGGAAGCAGAAGAAACTCTATTTTTTAAATCACATTTTAATTTTTTCTCCAGGTCACCTTATTTTCTGCACTCTTAGTATGGCTCCCTTAATGCAGTCTGAGGCCAAGAGATGACGACGACAAAAAGAAATTATCAATAAGAAAAGGCGGCTCTAGGCGACCAGGGAGTAAACCCCCACCACCCCACTCCCACCACCACCCCCACCACCCCCACCCCCCCCACCTCCCCCCCCCCCCGCCCCCCCCCCCC
>NC_081570.1:106476886-106507511 GCF_022355385.1 Mustela nigripes | reverse complement strand
CCCCCCCGGGGCCGGGGTTGGGGGCGGCGGGGCAACCTCGGCCCCATCCTCAACTCCCCGACCGCCAGCGCCCCCTCCCGGGCGGCGGGCGCTCAACAGAAGCACGCAGGCCGACGCGGCCCTTCCTGGGACTTCAAATTTTCTTTTCCCCTCCCCGCCGGTCCGCCCCTGCCGCCTGGCACTGCCACCCGCGCCGCCACCCGCTCCGCCCCCCGCTCCCCCTAGCCCCCGGCCGGTCCCGGCTCCGCGTCTCCTGCCAGCGGAGCCCATCCAACCGCCCGCACGTCCAACGCCTACTTTCCCCCTGAAAAGTTTTTAGACGGTGGGGACTATTTTCTTCTAAGGTAACCTTCCACCAAACTGGAGGGAAAAGTTAACCCGAGGCCAGAGAAGGGCTGGGGCTCCGGAGGGACCCGCGGGAGCCTGGCTTTGGGAAGGGGGTTTCTCTCGCATGGAAATGAATAGCTGGGCTCCCAAACTAGAGTTGTGTGTTGGTGTAGTTGTAAACGGTGCTAAATATTTAAGATAGAGATTTTTTAAAAAACTAATAATTAATAAAATAGATTCCACTAGACACGTGGTTCTTGCCTTCAGACTTTGCAGTTCTTTGTATTGGTTCTCATGTAGTCTGTCCTATAGGGGGAACAAGATCCCCTAGGAGTGACTTAAGTCGTAGAGACAAAAGTCAAACCTTGAAACTGCCCTTAGGGGCAGTTTGCTGAATTCTGGAGAGTAAACAACCTACAGAAATATTTAATGATTGGGAAAACCCACTAGACCTGTATTTTTTTTTTTTTAAGAATTTTGCTTATTTATTTGACAACAGAAATCACAAGTAGGCAGAAAGGCAGATGGTGGGGAGGGGGGGAGAAGCAGGCTTCCCGCTGAGCAGAGAGCCTATGCAGGATCCCAAGACCCTGAGATCATGACCTGAGCTGAAGGCAGAGGCTTAACCCACTGAGCCACCCAGGCGCCCCTAGACTTGTATTTTTCAAACTGAGTGGCAAATCCGTTTGACAAGAATATTAGGGAGAGAGTAAGGGGGAAGGAAGGGAGGGAAGGAAGGAAGGAAAGTATTACATAGTAGGATCAATATTCTTTCATGAAGAATTGACCCAGTAACAACGACAAAATAATTATTATAATAAACATTACTCATGTTTACACTAATAGCTGACATTGACTCCACACTTCTGTGCTAAGCATCTTACATGCCTTAGATCAGTGAATTCTCTTTAACCTGGTTTCACAGTTGAAGTCACTAAGCTCAGACGAGGTTAAGTGAGGAGCTAGCTAGTGCTTGGCCAATTCCTCAACTACTGCCAGGCTCTCCTTTCACTTTTTTTCACTGACTTTCTGAATATTGGGCCTGAACTTTTTCCCCAAGAGAGACCTCCGGCCTAATAAGCAGTTGTGACATCAATGAGATGTTTATGTTCCTTGAAGTCACGCCTTGTAAACTGGTACCAGAGGTGCACCAGGCACACTGCTCAGATCTTGCCTACCAGGCAGGAGGGGAGTCGTTCCAAACACAGGCTGAGGAAGAAGAGCCCCTGGGTGAAACATTCTCCAAGCTAGACACAGATGTGCATTGGGCGAGAGGAAGAGCTAACACTGGGAACTCACTTAACTGGTTCTCTTTCCTCTCTGGTTCATCATGGGTCAGCGATGCTATTCAGCTGGTTGTTCAACATTTTGAACATCACTCCCAGCAGTTAATCTCAGAATTTGACCTGTCATGGGGCAGTTGTGGGAGATCTATGAAGGAGAGGAACAGGATGGGGAGAACATTAGTGCAATTAGAAAAGTAATAGTTTAGAAAAACAGTGTGTCTTTATGAATAAATGACTTTAGGTTTAGTTGGCCCTTGGCATCCATCTGCTTGAGGAAGATAAGGATTTGTTAGAGAAGGAATGGTGGGGGGGGGGGGGGTGGAAATACTGAGCTATTCAGTTTCTGGCATCCAAAATAGAATTTTATAGCAAGACAAGAAATTTCTAAGCCAGGTTAGTGGCTTGAAAGATTTCCTAAATTCCTTTCAAGATTTAAAAAAAAAAAAAAAAATGTTTGACTCCCTGAAGATACTAGCTGGGAGAACTTAATTCAGGAGGTTCTTTCAAAGGGTATGACTGTCAAGACGTGAGGTCTGCTGCTCAGAGGTAGAAGGACACAGAGTGGAGGAAGGCAGGGAATCCTATGTTTCTGGTCCTGGGGGATAATGGGAAAGAAAGACTAGGAGAGAGAAGGGGGAAAGGGAAAACTCTCAGATGTCCTGATTTCTCCTTTCCAGATTTCTGTCTGGAGATGACATCTGGCATCTGGATGGCTCAGTCGGTTCTGCCTTCAGCTCTGGTCATATTCCCAAGGTTCTGGGATGGAGCCCTACATGGGGCTCCCTGCTCAGCAGGGGGGTCTGTTTCTCTCCCCCACCTCCACACCCTTGCTCATGCTCTCTCTCTCAAATGACGAGGTATATCATGTGATTGGAGGGAATAGCAGGAACTTACTCCCATTGGGGCCCCTGAGAGGATGCTCTGTATCTTCCTCTGGCAATACACAGTCAGTAAAAGTGTACTCAGACCAAAGGCCCTGGGGTCCGGCTTTCCTGGGATGCTGTCAATGAGAGCCACAGTATCTGGCTGAGGAACTTATCGGAGGGGTGACCTTAGCAAGCTAGAGCAAGGTGACACAGTAGGGAAGTCTGCCGAGCAAATCCCCTGCCTCCACCACCCGGGGCCAAGGCTCATTAATGAGCCTCAGAAACAAACTGCAGTTTGTAGGATCTGGAGCCAGAGAGCTGAAGAGAGGCTGAGAGACAGCCATGAGTCCTGAGCAACCAAGGCCAGCTCACAAGTTATATCCACCTGGTCTGGAACCATATCTTTCAGCTGCAAATACCAGCAGGACAAGCAGTGGCCTGGTGGAAAGGGACAGTGTCCCAAAGGCCAGAACAGTCAAAGAACATTCACACTTAGGGGTCTCGTGGATTCTGTCCTTTGTCATACAATTGCATAAGCTATACTTGCCCCTTAAACAATTTGTGGGGAAAATGGAGAAAAGAGTAAAGGTCTGAGAAAACCAAGTGTTATTTTCTTTTCCTTCCTTGTCTTTTTTTTCAAGATTTTATTTGCCAGAGAGAGAGCAAGAGAGAGAGAGAGAGTACAAGTAGGGGGACCAGCAGGCAGACAGAAAAGCAGGCTCACCCTGAGCAAGAAGCCAGACGTGGGACTCAATACTCAATCCCAGAACTCCTGGTATCATGACCTGAGCCAAGGCAGACACTTAACCGACTGAGCCACCCAGGTATCCCCAAGTGTTATTCTCCTAAAGAGAGTGAGTGTTACCTAAAGGGATTTCTTAAATTTTTTGATAAGACTTAACTTCCTTTTTTGCTCTTCTTTAAATTATTATATTTTTCTTTAAATTATTTTAATGAGATAATTGTAAAATATTTAAAACCACAAGAAATAAGTAGTAGTACAAGGAACTTATGCACCTACCACTCAGTGTAAAAAAAAATTACCAGGTGCCTACATGGCTCAGTCAGTTGAGCATCAGACTCTTGGTTTTGGCTCAGGTCATGATCTCAGGGTAGGGGTAGTGAGTCCCACATTGGCTACACGCTCAGAGTGGAGTGGGCTTGAGAGAGTCTCTCTCTCCCTCTCCCTCCTTCTCTGCCCCTCCCCACCTTGTGCTTTTTTTCTCTCTCTCTCTAAATTAAATAAGTAAATAACATCTTTAAGAAAAGGAAAACATTACCAATACAGTTGAAACTTCCAGTGTAGGGGCTCCAGGGTGACTCAGTCTATTACACGTCTGCCTTCGGCTCAGGTCATGATCCCAGAGTCCTGTGATCAAGCCCCACTCTGCCCAGTAGTACTCTGGATTTTACCAGAATGATGACAACAAACCTTTATTGCTGAGAAATATATCACTCCTCTGGAAAGACAGGGAGCAAAGGATCTTGACCAGTGAACCCAGGGCCTGAGATTCTTTCCCTGGGGTTCATACAGAAGCACACAAATGGGCTTCAAACCTGAAAGTATTTGCAAAATTTTATCCATATGTATTAACATGCATTTTTCATAAGGAGATAATCTATAGGGGCGCCTGGGTGGCTCAGTGGGTTAAAGCCTCTGCCTTCTGCTCTGGTCATGGTCCTGGGGTCCTGGGATAGAGCCCCGCGTCGGGCTTTCTGCTCAGAGGTGAGCCTGCTTCCCTTCCTCTCTCTATGCCTGCCTCTCTGACGACTTGTGATCTCTGTATGTCAAATAAATAATAAGTTTAAAAAAAAAGGAGATAATCTATAGCTTTCATAGAGATTCTCAAGGGGTTCATAATGCAGGAAAGGTGAAGATCCACTTCTCTCGATTAGGAATAAGATCTCTGAATAGGAGAAGCAGGGACCAGAGGCTCCCAGGAAGCAGGGTGCTTAGGAAAGAAGAAGCTCATATCACACCTGATTCACAAGGACTTACACACCAATGCATTTACACACAAACGTAGAAATGAGAACTATTTTCCTAGATGAATGAAGGCTAAATCATTTTGCTCCTATAAAATTACTTTAATCTGGTGAATCTTGACACTTTCACATTTTCAGGTCTTACTAACTTTATGTCTCAGGCAACACAAAAGACATTAAAAATGAATCTTTGGCTGTCTTAGGAGATGGCCCTCTTGCTACCTCTAACTCCTACTGTACATACTCAACAATAAGTAGAGACCTCAGAAGATGTGATCACCTATCTACACCAGAAACCTTTAAAACTAAATTCTGGAGGCTATCTGAGTCTCCTCATCTATAAAACAATGATGTTAATCCTCTTGTCCTTCAGAAGAGTGAATCAAGTTGTTTAATGTCTATAATTGCGTTCTGGAAATTATTCATGACTATAATAAAATACAAACACTGCTAAATTAGAAAAGAATGTATCCTAGAGAAAAAAAGGAAATTTTAATTAAATTTTACTTTGCAATCTATTACAGTGAACAAACCACATAACAAGTGTATCTATAAAGTAATCCAATTAATTTTTCCATGAAGCTTTATGGAATCAGTTTAATTACTTGATAATCATACCTGCTCAACTCCGTAGCAACAACCTAGATGAAACAAATGTAGCTTTGCTTCTGGGTGTCTCTTAAATAATATTAATTTAATTCAAAGTTTAATGAAATTATTACCTTCCATGAAATCATACAGCAACTCAGAGAAGTCTTGATGACTGATGAAATCGCTGCTCATACATTTCTTGCAAAATATATTTGGAAGACAGAGACCTTCAGTTGCTTTTTATTGAAAGCTAATGAGCGACGTTTTTTTTATTTTATTTTTTTCAAGATTTTATTTATTTATTTGACAGACAGAGATCACAAGCAGGCAGAGAGGCAGGCAGGGAGAGAGGGAAGCAGGCTCCCTGTTGAGCAGAGAGCCCCATGCGGGGCTGGATCCTAGGACCCTGGGATCATGACCCGAGCCGAAGGCAGAGGCTTTAACCCACTGAGCCACCCAGGTGCCCCAGCAACGTTTATTTTAGAAACCCAGTCTGAAAACTTCCTCCAGTTATTTCTCACCTCTTGAGAATTTTCTTAGCGCCTAGGAAAGTCCTCAACTCCTCTAAACATAAGGTGGTAACACATAATATTTTTACATAAAACCTAGCAGCAGCCTCTGGGTTCCCCATTTCTTATTTGTCATTGGTCAAACACAGATCACTTGCCTTTTATGTCACAATGATTTCCCCATTAAGTCAGGCATATCCCATTACATTATGCATATATTCCTACCCATATGTGTGGACTTCTCTTGACTCCTAGGTTCAGTGCAACAGCTGTCAATCTTTTGGGGCTGGGAGATGCTTTGATGGTGAAAATTTCTCCACTGTTTTTCTAGCTCTCACAACTTCCAGAATGAGTAGCTTCCTTTGGTTTCCTGGTTTTGACCATCCTGAGTGTATGTTGCAGAGAGCAAGATGCTCATTTTAAAGAAACCTGGCATTGTCCCCCACAAAGCTGCTTTCTGCCTGGACTGACCTCCCAATCCTCTCCACTCCCTACCCTGACAAGTACAGGTCAGCTTCACACTGAACCCAAGAGGTGGGTGATTGGGTCTGGATATTAGCAAAACAAGGGCAGACGGGCATCCATGGATCACTGCTTTTAAAGACATGTTGAAATCATATATCTCTCTGCCTTGACACTCTCCAAGCTACATGTGGTTCTAATTTTCAACTCGTGGCAGAAACCATAAGCCAAGAAAGCAAATAAGTGTTTCCATAAACTGTAGAAAAGAAACAGTCTCCGGCTACCTAACTGTGAAATGCCCAACTTGGGACTTCCATTAACTTTTGACCTTTCTTGGAAATCCATAGGGAGAGGTTTCAATTTTTCTAAGTTGGCTCTTTAAGATTGGAATACTTTTTTAGCAGCCGTTTTAAGGTACAACTTCTTCAATATACCAAAGTGGACTGGCTTTCAGACCCCTCCCAAATATGTTGTAGAGGCACATGTGAATGGAATTCTAAGGTTTCTGTGTTCTGCTGCTTTGGTTTCCCATCATTATCAAGATGGGTCAAATCTAAGAGGCCACAGCTATCCATACTATTTATTCTAGAAACTTGTGCGTCAGCTGAGGACAGCAAAATGTTCCAACACTGTCCAAATTAATACTCCCTTTAGCACAGGGAATACATTCTGGAAATGGAAGAGCACTAACTATAAGAGTCCTTCTGCAGACATTGCTCTAGTGTTGCAAGGTGGTGGAGTTCTCTTCCTATCCCCCGAAGTTATAAAATGTCTCTAGTACTGATTTCTTCCAGCAATTAGTCATTCAGCAGTTGATCAATCCTCCTGCTGTGGCATAGTTAGGACATCTCTTATAATGTCAAAGAGCTTGCTCCATTCCCTGATTGCTGATCCTTACCTTTGTTTCCTGAACTCTTTCTTCAAAGATGCCTCAAGGACACCAAAAAACTCCCATTTTAACATTTAGCATGATGGTCTTCCTTTATTTCTTTGTGGCAGGCAGGGCACAATGACTCACACATTTTGTTAGCCATTATGGGTCAAAACTGTCTCCCAGCAGGATTCCTGGGTGGATCAGTCCATTGTGCAGCCGACTCTTGATTTCAGCTCTGGTCATGATCTCTGGGTCCTAGGATTGAGCCAGAGTAGAATCGAGTGGGGCTCCATGCTCAGCAGGGAGTCCCTGCTGCAGGATTTTCTCTCTCCCCCCACCCCTTCCCCTTCTAAGAAATAAATAAATCTTAAACAAAACAAAACCTGTCTTCCAGGATACAAACAAAATTACAGAAAAATAGGTCACAGAGAACTAAACAACAAACTGCAGAACTCCACTGAAGCAGCAGCTCCACGTTCCCACCTGGTCCAGGCCACCATTACCTCACTTGGATTATTTCAAGAGACTTTTAAGTCATCTTTCTGCATATACTTTCCCCCACTGGTTATTCTCCCAAAGCAGCCAGAGTGTTCCTTTAAAGATGTTAGTCAGGTCATGTCACTCCTGGGCTCAAAATTCTCCAATGAATTCACTTTCACTAAGAGAAAAATCTGAAATTGGCTTCACTTTCTTTAGGTCTGTGTTCAAATGTCTACTTAATCATGAATCCTTTTCCAACCACCCCACATAAAATACCGACTTTCCCATCCCCACCTCTGTACTACTCCGAACACTGTCCAAATTAACACTGTCCACTCTGAATTCCCCTTCTCCTGCTCTTTTCCCCATCCATAGCACCTAGCCTATTGTCACCTACTATATATTTGCTGATATGATATGTGGTAGATTATAGTTTCCAAGATGGCAACAAGATTTCCTATGCCACAGACTCTTCTTACCATGTGGTATTTCTACTACTTCCTTCGAGAGATGTTTCCCACTGGCCTTCAATCGAGGGCAGCCTGCAAATGTGGTGGAAATGATGCTTTGTGACCTCTGAAGCTAGGTCACAAAAAGCCATACAATTTCTGCCTGGTCCTCTTGAGGCACTCAATCTTGGAATTCAGCCACTATGATATGAGGAAGCCCAGGCCACATGGAGAGGCCAACAGTCAGCTGTTCTGGCCAACAGCCATCACCAACTTCCAGATATCTGAGGAAGCTTTTGAGATTATTTCAGTCCCAGCTACTGTATGAGACTCCAAGTGAAAACTGCTTGGCTTAGCTTAATTGCCTCCCAGAATCATGAAAGACAACAATAAAATTGTTGTAGTTCTAAGCCACCAAGTTTTGGGGTCATTTGTTATTCAATGATAGATATTGGAACAATTTGTCTATGTATATATTGTATATCTCCCCCCACTAGAGTACAAGTTTCATGAAATTAGGAACTTTGTTTGCTTGCTGTGTTGCTGTACTCCCAACACCTAGACCAGTGCTTGCATATAGCAAAGTACTCAATAAAAAATGTAGTGAAGAAGTGAATGGATACATGACACATTTTCAGTATGATACACTAATGGTTATTGGTCAACAGTGTGCCATACAGTCCGCTGGACTAGACCTCATTGGCAGAGAGGATGAGCTAGAATTTTCAGTATGGCCAAATACATTTCAACAAGAATATTTCAGAGGCAAATAATATTATATTGAATTATAATTACTGCAGGAAAGCATAAAATAGGATTTGAGCTTCATGTAGAATTTTTCTTCCGGTGATTGATTCCATAATCCCATCATGGACTTTTCCAGATCAGGTCTGGAAAGGCTTCAGAAGCACTTTCAGAAGGATTAATGATTTTTTTTTCCCCAATCCAAATAATAAAGATCTTGCTAAAAATGACAAGCTAAAATAATTCACATGTTCTTGGTATGAAATGAGACGAAGTGGAATGAAAATGGATGGCATCATGTACACACACCTGCATGGGTGCACAATTTGTAATGCCTACTTCCATGGCCTATTTTCGGTCTGGTGGTTTAAATGGAATGTACATACATAAAAAAATGAATAAATATGGTTCTGAATCTCCCCAGATTTGCATTAAGTACTTCAATTTACATTTGGTTTGGAGCAAGTATTTGTGTTTGCTTGGAGAGCAACAATATACTCACATATCCAAGGAAAATATTACAATATTATCAACTCTAGAAGTAAAAAAGGACAAAATTTCTTAGCTACCTGGAATTCACTTTTTGTTTGGGGAAGAATTACAGGAGGATGGTCTTGACTGGACCCATTGGTTTCTTTGAGCCAATCCATCTCAGCCTCGATTGGACCAAAAAGCACAGATGTGGAATCTACGTTTTCTTAGAATGGAGGATCTCTGCTGATTCTATTGAAAATGGCTTCAGGGCGCCTGGGTGGCTCAGTGGGTTAAGCCGCTGCCTTCGACTCAGGTCATGATCTCAGGGTCCTGGGATCGAGTCCCGCATCGGGCTCTCTGCTTGGTGGGGAGCCTGCTTCCCTCTCTCTCTCTCTCTCTCTCTGCCTACCTCTCTATCTACTTGTGATTTCTCTCTGTCAAATAAATAAATGAAATCTTAAAAAAAAAAAAAAATGGCTTCAAAGTAGTTTCCATACATGAATCACTTTGATAAACAATATATGCGATCTTTTTCCAGAATCCAGAAGCCCTCAGAATAAAAATGGATTTTAAAAGTTCTTTACTTAAGGCTAATGTCATAAGGCTACTTGGCTGAACGCCTCCTGAGGAAGAGTGTGTGCCATTTTGCTGCCTTTGTTCTAAGGACAGTTGTTGGTGCCATTGGGCCTCACCATCTGGCCTGAGGTATGAGGTTCCCCTCTTGGTTAGGTTCAAGCCTTGGCTGGAAAGTGAGGAGATTCCCAAATTTACTTGGAAAGTCGAGGCAAGTGATTTGGGCAATCTCTTCTTTGGAAATGCCATTTTTCTCACCAAAATTTATATGTTGCTTCTGAGGCTAATTATTCTTTATTTCATTTAAAAAAAAAAAAAAAATGTATTTATTTATTTATTTATTTGCAGGCCCAGACAAACTTGACTAGAAAAGAAGCCCAGGCAGGGGTTAGGCTGAGCCCATGACGTGCCACAAGCTCCAACCAATTGAAAGGCCACGAGAGGGGGAGGGCGGAAGTGACGAGACGTATCCCTCCGCGGGGCGAGAGGGTCGGTGGGGGGAGTCGGCGTTTCTCTCCCCCGCGCCAGCTCCCGTACACGGAGCCGCATTCCTTGGCCCCCCCACCCCCTCCCTCGGGGCCCCCCCGCCCCCCTCGGGAAAAAAAATCCACCCCAAATCACTCGAACCCGAGGGAGGTTTCTTTCACCCTCGGGGAGACGAGCTCTCAACGGTTCCCTCTCAGCCGTCTCCCCCAAGCCCCCGTCCCCTCCCCTGCTCCCACCCCCTTCTCCCGGCGCCGGGTGCAAGGTCCCTTTAAGGCGACGGCGCCTTCCTCGGGTCAGACTACCGGCGGCGACGACCACGGGAGGTGAGTGAGCGAGCGGGACTTCTCTCTCCCCACCCCCTTCTCCCGAGGGTTCCGTTATCTTTTCGCTAGGCGAGGCGCTCCGAGGCGAGACAATGAGAGGGGGATGGGGCGGGTGCGCGAGGGGTGGGGGCGGGGGCCCAGTGGCGCGCGCCCCCGCCCCCCCGCAAGTGGCGGTGCGGCTCGCGGTGGCGGCGGGCGTGGGGCGCGGCGCGCGAGCGCGAGTGTGAGTGCGTGCGCCCCGGGAGCCGCGGTAGCAGCGCGGCGGGTCGGGCCGGGCAGCCCCTACTTGCCTGCCGGCCGCCCGCCCCCGCCCCCCGGCGTCCGCCGCGGCGCGCGCGCGCGCGCACTCGCGCCCCACGGCCCCGCACACACCCGACGTCCACACGCACGCCCGGCGCGAGGCGTCTCGAAGGAGTGGGCGGGCGCGGGCGCAGGCGGCGGCCCGCGAGGAAGGGGGCGGGGGCGCGGGCGGCTGTGAGACTGCTGGGCGCGACGAGAGGGGCGGGCGAGGGGGCGAGGCCGCGGCGAGGTGACGTCCTGGGGTGGGGGGTAGTGCTCTGTTCTCCCGCCGCGCCCCCGCCGGCGAAGGAGTGGGGCGGCCTTTTTGAGCGCGAGGAGGAAAATGAGTGATCTCTGTGCCGCTCTCTTGTGTTATGTAATCTCAGCTCGGTCCAGTAGTACATCTTAAGCCTTAGTGCACTGCGGTTAGTTTACAAAGTCTTCTTCCTTGGTCCTAAAATTTCTTTGGGTTGGCGCCGTGATTTATAAGATGGGATGAGGCGGAAAAATCTTTTATTTTCTGATGATTATATCCTGCCGCGGTGGGCGCCATGTTTATCCAAGGGACTATTTTTTCTAGATTCTCAGCACCCACTGGAAAGGAGTGGTTCGTTGATCCACCTGCTTTCCTTCCTTTCTGCGAGTTGCCCTGATTTCCTCTCCCATCAGACGCGGAGTTATTAACAGGACATAACTGGACGTATCTCTGCTCACTTTTTTTGGACGTTCTCAGCTCAGAAAAAGGTAGAGCTGAGAAGAGTCATGGAAGTCAATTAACCCAGTCTCGTTTTCGAAATGGAAATTGGGAAAGAGTTCTACCATCTCAGAACAACTGCCTTTTTGTTGCAGATTGTAAACTAGTCTGCAACACTCTTTTTTAGACACCTCCCACCGCAGCTCAAAACCCCAGAGAAATGGTTTTACTTTCAAAGGATTTTCCCTTCTAGAGGGAGGGGAAATGGCAGGGGCAGACAGGGCTGCTTCCTGAAGAACGACGTTGAATTTCCAGACCCTGAGCTGCTCTTGGGACTGGGAGTTGGACTCTGAATTCGAACTAGTTCGCACAATCTTTAACTTTGGGATACTTATAAAGTTCTTGGAGATTGCTGAAAGAGCTCCTTTGGGAGCTGATCCCCAAGTCTCTTTGGGAGACTCTTAGGGAGTGCCATCGTTTTTACATTTTTAACTTGCAGCCCTTTGGCTGAGGTAATCACCCCATTGAGAATTATTGGTTTAGTGTGAAAGTGCTCAGTATATAATATTAAAACAATTAAATGACAATTTACGTCCTTGATTAGTCCTTCCCCGTAAAGTACCGTTATAACAGTCATGATGGTGGTGTATCTCAAACTAAAAGAACAGATGGAGATTCTTGGGATGAACAGGATTTTGTTTGTTTCCACCCCCACCTAGATTTTGGTGGTATAATCTAGGAAAGCAAGGTTTTGTTTTGTTTGTTTGTTTTAGATTTATTTGAGAAAACAAACAAGAGAGAGCACAGTTAGGGGTTGCAGGGGCAGAGGGGGAGAGAGAAGCAAGATTCTGCCCTGTGCAGGGAGCCGGGTGTTGGTCTGGGTTGCAGGACCCTGAGATCATAACCTGAGCTGAAGGCAGGTGCTTAACCAACTGAGCCACCCAGGCCCCCTGGGAAAGCAGTTCTTAAAGTGTGACCCGCTGATCTCTGGGGATTCTTCATACCCTTTCAGGGGAGCTGAGAGGTCATAACTATTTTCAGAATAGAAAACGCTAAGATGCGATTTATCTTTTTTCCAGTGACATTTGCACTGATGGTTCACAAGCAAAGCTGGGTAAAAGTACTGGTGGCGCCTTAGCACACCATGTGAGAATGCTTTTGATGAACCAGTAAAAATGATTTTTACTAAAGCTCAACTCTTCAGTAGTTTTTTTTTTTTAATTTTTAAGAATGTGAATGGGAAGGATGCATAAAGCACTTATGCTGCGTAAGAAGGTATGATCTTTCTCACTTGTGAGATTGAGTTATGAGCTGCTTATTTGATGGAACAGCATTTTTACTTGGAAGAACGAATGGCAAACTACAGTTTTTCTCACTTTAATGTTTGGCACATTCTTGATAGCGAGGTGAGCCTGTCATTTTTTTTTTTTTTTTTTTTTTGAGCCTGTCATTTTGAGGAAAGCAAATGACAGTATTTGTTGTTAAAGACAAAAATTTGTGAGTGAAAATTAGAATTTGTTAAAAGTTGACATCTCAGGTTTGATGGCTTTCCCAGTCCTTTTAAGCCTTTTCTTAAAACATCAGTGTTAATGACTGTGGTTTTTAATTCTTTTTATATTATATTTATATTTATAGTGAAATATGTCAGCATTTGAAGGATGAGCATCTCAGTAAATCTTTATTTCCTAAGTGATCAATATCTGATGTTTCAAAATCATCATGAGTCAATGATCCTTTCAGGATGCAAGGTATACCAGTATATTTTATTTTACTTTACCTTATTATTATTCTTTTAAGATTTTATTTATTTGTCAGAGAGGGGGGAGAGCGCTATCCCAAGCAGGCTCCCTGCGGGACTCCATCTCAAGACTCTGGGAAATCAGGTCTCACCTGAAGGCAGATGCTTAACTGACTGAGCCACCCAGGCATTCCTACACCAGTGGATTTTAATATGTGACAAAGTAGGAAAAGTTGATTGATAGGGATTTAGATTCCAAGATGCAACTATTCTTTTTTTTTTTTTTTTTTTTTTTTTTTTAAGATTTTATTTAGAGAGAGAGAGGATGAGAGAGAGAGAGCATGAGAAGGGGAAGGGTCAGAGGGAGAGGCAGACTCCCTGCCTAGCAGGCAGACGGATGTGGGACTCGATCCCGGGATTCCAGGAGCATGACCTGATCCGAAGGCAGTCCCTTAACCAACTGAGCCACCCAGGCGCCCCGAGATGCAGCTATTCTTAAAGAAACTACCATCTGTTGAGTTCTAGTATTGTGTCAATGTAGGCAACTACCTGAAAAGGTTTTTATTTTTTATTTTTTTATTTTTTTTTTTTTAAAGATTTTATTTATTTATTTGACAGAGAGAAATCACAAGTAGGCGGAGAGGCAGGCAGAGAGAGAGAGACACGGAAGCAGGCTCCCTGCTGAGCAGAGAGCCCGATGCGGGACTCGATCCCAGGACCCTGAGATCATGACCTGAGCCGAAGGCAGCGGCTTAACCCACTGAGCCACCCAGGCGCCCCTGAAAAGGTTTTTATACATTTCTTTTTTCCTGCTATCTGTGAGGCCACATAGTCCATATACTTAATCAAAGCAATATAGAGCAACAGACAGAATGCATTAAGCAGCTATGAGAACCACACTGTCTTCTATTAAGCTAGACCTTAAAAATTGGGAAAATATAAAACAATGTTACTCTCTAATTATTTGGGGGAAAATAGCTTTTAATTGAAAATGTTATTTATGTTAACTGATGGTTTGTTGTTAATTGCATTGTTAAGTACTTAATTATTTTGTTGTAATGCCTCATGGTAAATATCAAAAGGTATGATCCACATAAATAAAAACTCCTTTAGGGTCCTCCATAATTTTAAGACTGTAAAGGGGTCTCAAGACCAAAAAAATGTGAGAGTGACCTGGTGTGTCTTATGCTTCTGCTTTTGAGATCATCTAGATCTGCCTCCATTTAGGAACTGGAGAATTTACAAATGTTCATTGGAGTTAATAAAAAGAAGCAATGGCTTGGGGAAGAATTCTAGAGGAAAAGGTTGATTTGAATCCTGGCCTGCATTTTTATCTACTAACCATAACTTTGGGCAAGTTACTTAATCTCTCTAAACCTCTCATCTGTAAAATGAAGTACTTAGTTCTTCAATTGTAAGAATTCACTGGGATGATGAGTGTAAATTACATAATAATGTCTGGGGTATCACCGTAAAATAAAATACATTCCAGGTGATGTTTCCATCTTTGTTCTACATTTGTGTTTTTTTGTTGAGGGTGGAGATTTCTGATTTAAATTACAAACCTAGAGCTGGTTGGTGCCTTTGTCAAATCTGTTCAAAATTTTATAGATTCTTTGGCATTTCTGGTTTGTGATATTAAAGCCATATCCACAAAAACATTTTTACATGTAACTTGGGGGGAGAAAAGGTAAGTGTTAACTAACATATTACTGGTATTTAACAAAGTTAAATGAAATTGAGGGAGTAGAAATGAGGTTTAGGTATCATAACAACTGTCAGTGAGGAAGAGCTTTTCTTGGGAATGGGACTTCTGAATATTTAGCCCTTTAAAAATAGGGAACTTACTGCTTTAATTGTTGTTTTAGTAAAGAGCATGTAACTTACATCCAGCTGCTTCTCGATAGATTTGCTGTCTGCTAAATTGAAAATATTTTTTGTTTGGGAGTATTAGATTATTAACATGTTGTGAATATTATATGTGAAATTCTACAACTGTTAGATTCTGTAAGAGACAAAATAGGTCATGCAAAAGACTGGATAAATAGGGGCGCCTGGGTGGCTCAGTGGTTTGGGCTGCTGCCTTCGGCTCAGGTCAAGATCTCAGGGTCCTGGGATGGAGCCCCGCATCAGGCTCCTTGCTCCGCAGGAAGCCTGCTTCCCTCTCTCTCTCTCTCTCTATCTCTCTGCCTGCCTCTCTGCCTACTTGTGATCTCTGTCTGTCAAATAAATAAATAAAATCTTTTATATAAAAAAAAAGACTGGATAAATAAAAGCTTCTTAAAGATATAATAATTAGTTTTATAGCCACGTTAAGTATTAAGTAGTCAGTCCTATAGGTTTTCTAAAATTAATCTTTTTCAAAGCCAAAAACTGAGTTAACTTGAAAACAAATGCCAGTTGTTTTGAGGATTATTTTTTTTTCTCACTTGGTATAAGAGAAAGTGTATTCGGGGGGCCTGGGTAGCCCAGTGGGTTAAAGCCTCTGCCTTCAGCTCAGGTCATGATCCCAGGATCCTGGGATCGAGTCCTGCATCAGGCTTTCTGTTCAGCAGGGAGCCTGCTGCGCCCCCTCCTCTCTGCCTGCCTCTGTGCCTACTAGTGATCTCTGTCTGTCAAATAAATAAAATCTTAAAAAAAAAAGACAGTGTATTCTTAAATGTTTTGTTTGTTTTTTAAAACATTTTTCCTGTTCTTTTTATCTTGGTTTATGGGCGGGTATGTACCAGTAGTGAATTGAAAATGTTAAATTCTGAATTCTTCATTCCTGGTATTTACATCTATGAAAGAACCAGACAAATTAAAGGAGTTGAAAGCTTCAAGAGCCAAATCTGTCTGGAGAGTTTTGGTAGAAAACATGTTTTCCTAATATTATTTGAGATGAGGGTAGATAACCTCAAAAGTAGACTGACAGGTGTATCTACTGGATTCTTTTTGTTGTTTTTAAATAACAGGTTGTTTGTAAAGATTCTTTGTATCTTGCTTTTCAATTATGTAGACTCTACTAATTAGGGCTTGAGTATAGACTACCATATTTGTCAGCACTTAAGATATAATTAATTAATTTCTCTCTAGAAAGATGTATCTGGTATATCCATATTGTGGATAGAAAGATGAATGCCAGAGATTTACAACGCTATGGGAATTGCTGATAGTCTTGTGTGAGCCTCAGTGTTGAGTAAAGCCTACTGAGTACACAAAAATTATGTTGTCAATATAATTACTGTTATAAAATACAGAAATTAGATAGGTTACCAAGATGTCAGATAATGGGTTGGATTAATGGAAGATGGCAAAGTTCATCTCCTCTTAGAGTACCTCCTTGGTAGCCTACATAATCCACCTTAGATTCATGTCTTTTTTCTAACATTATTTAATTATCATAGACATTTTAAGAAGTATGTATATACAATCTATATGAAAATTGCTCCTAGAAATAAGAACATGTTAACAGAAAATTGAGTCAACAAGGCTACCAGTTTTAGTAAATGGCAAAAAGATAGTGGCAGAATAGGGTAGCACAAAAATATCACAACCAGGGGCGCCTGGGTGGCTCAGTGGGTTAAGCCGCTGCCTTCGGCTCAGGTCATGATCTCAGAGTCCTGGGATCGAGTCCCGCATCGGGCTCTCTGCTCAGCGGAGAGCCTGCTTCCCTCTCTCTCTCTCTCTCTGCCTGCCTCTCCGTCTACTTGTGATTTCTCTCTGTCAAATTAATAAATAAAATCTTTAAAAAAAAAAAAAATATCACAACCAAAATATGAATAGGTAGTTTTTACCCCCAGCTTTTTTCTTTTTTAAAACTTCAGCTTTATTGAGGTGTAATTGACAAATAAAATGTTAGAGATTTAAAGTGTACATTATGGTGATTTCATGTACATTGTGAGAGGATTCTCTCCATCTAGTTAATGAATACATTTATTATCTCATTTATTTTTTGTGTGAGAAATTTAAGTTCTACTTTCAGCAAATTTCAATTATATGATACCGTGTTACTAGTTATAGTCACCATGTTTTGCGTTAGATCCTCAGATCTTACTCATCTGATCTTCCAACTTTTTACTAAGAAAATTTCATCCATAGGGGGCACCAAGGTGGCACAGTTGGTTAAGCATCTACCTTCAGCTCAGGTCATAATCCCAGGGTCCTGGAATCGAGTCCTGAATTGGACTCCCTGCTCAGGGGAGAGCCTGCTTCTCCCTTTCCCTCTCTGCCCCCCTCCCCACCCCACTTGTGCTCTCTTTCTGAAATAAATAAGTGAAATCTGTAAAAACAAACAAAAAAACCAACAACAGCAAAACCTCATGCATGTAAAAGTGAAAGAATACAGTACAAGTATGGGCAGCGAACCCATTACCCAGACATGACTTTTTTTTTAAACGTACTAATGTCTATAAAGAAAGTACCAAAATGTGCATGTTTGCTGAAACACTTGAAAGTGAGTCATGACACTTCCAGTAAATATTTCATGCATTTGCTAAGAATAAATACATCCTCCTGCATAACTCTGATGTAACTGTTCTAAGGAAATGTAAAAGTTATTCCTAGGTGGTGGGGGAAAATAGGTGAAATAAAGGGATTAAGAGTACACTTATCTTGATGAGTACTGGGTAATAAGTAGGATTGTTGAATCACTTATGTTGTACACTTGAAACTAACAGGGTACATTAACTATAGTGGACTTGAGATTTAAGAAAGAAAAAATTTTAAAAATTAAAATAATAAAAAGTAATTCCCAAGTATCATCTAGTATATAATCTGTATATTCAAATGTTCCATTTGTTCCCAGATTGTCATTTATAGTTTTTATATGAACCAAAATCCAATAAAGGTTCACATGTTGCATTTGTTATGGCTCTTTAGTTGTTTTGTTTTTTTTTTAAAGATTTTATTTATTTATTTATTTGACAGAGAGAAATCACAAGTAGATGGAGAGGCAGGCAGAGAGAGACAGAGGGAAGCAGGCTCCCCGCTGAGCAGAGAGCCCGATGCAGGACTCGATCCCAGCACCCTGAGATCATGACCTGAGCCGAAGGCAGCGGCTTAACCCACTGAGCCACCCAGGCGCCCCCTTTTTTTTTTTTTTTAATTCAGTTTGGTGTGTGTGTCACATTTTTAAAGAGAACGTGTTACTAGTTTTATAGAATGCTCTATATTCTGCATTTGTCTGATTATTTCTTTATAGCGTGTCCCACCTTCTGGATTTACCTCTTCATTTCCTTATGGTGCTTTTTATTCCTATTTTGTTTTGTTTCCTACAAAATGCAAGTTAAATTTAAGTGCTTCATTTAATTAAGGTTAAACATTTTGGTCGGTGGCTTGTTTGTTTACAGAAGAACAAGCCATACATCGTTGGTGACAGGCAGAGTTTGGATTATTGGCTGACTTTTTCTGTTTAAACTCAAATACTGTCAAAACCTTTGGTTTTTGAGATATAGAGCTACCTCTGTAACTTAAAGTTCAAACATAACAATAAGACTTTGAGAAAACACAGAAATAGATTTGCTTCATGTTATTTTGTTCACTGCCCTCTGAGAAAATGATTTGGAAGTTGGACAGGCAAGAAGGGTTGTTATATTTAGCAGACGCAACCTATAGAGGAATTCCTGTAAAGGGGTCAACCAGAAAGTTTAGGGTGCCTGTGTGTCTCAGTCATTTGAGCGTCTGACTCCTGGTTTTGGCTCAGGTCGTGATCTCAGGGTCCTGGGATCCAGTCCTGCATGGGGCTCCATGCTAAGCAAGGAGTCGGCTTGAGATATTCTCTCCCCCACCCACAAATAAATAAATAAACTTTTAAAGTAAAAACCCAGAAATTTTAGAAATGGAGATTAAATTAAAAGACTTTGGGAAATTATTTTCACAAAAATTATTCACTAGTCAGTACTAACGTACCAACAGTTACAAGCAATACTGATTAAAAGATCGACATCATGATGCTCCTGTTTTATGAGGAGAAATTAGGTACTTGGGCAAAAAAAAGAATGGCACAGAAGTTGTTAGGTAAATGCAAAGAGAAAATCAAGTTTCACAGGTAGATGATTATAAGGTGAAACAAACCAAATGCATTGGAGCTTTATAAAAATTAAATGTTTTTATTTTGTGAGATACAACCATCTGAATGGTTCATCGGAAACTTGTTCATTTTCTGTTTTTGCAAAGATAGGTATTGTAAAAAGAAATGATAAGGGCGCCTGGGTGGTTCAGTCTATTAAGTGTGTGCCTTCGGCTCAGGTCTTGATATCAGAGTCCTGGGATCAAGCCCCATGTGGGGCTCTGTGCTCAGAGGGGGGCCTGCTTCTTCCTCACCCTCTGCTCCTCCCCCTGTGCTTGCTCTTTCTTAAATAAATAAAAAGAAGGTAGTTTTTGATGCATAGGATGTGGAATGAAAATTTTCCCCTTCAGAGCATGGATTCCTTTTGATCAAGGTTTCTCAGTCTTGGCACTATTGACGTTTTAGAGCAGATTAAGTCCCTGGATGACGTATACATCATAGGATGTTTAATAGCACCCTTGGCCATGCCAGTAGCACCACTCCCCAATCCCACCCATAGTTATGACTACCAAAAATTTCTCCAGACATTGCCAAATGTCTTCTCAGGGGCAAATTCCCATTTTTGAGTATCATTGAGTTAGATAAAAACCACTGGCATGGGTGAAGATTTCTTAGTAATGTCCTCTATGATATGCTTTCCCTTTATGTAATCCATACACAGTTCTTTTTTTTTTTTTTTTTAATTTATTCATTTGACAGAAAGAGATCACAAGTAGGCAGAGAGGCAGGCAGAGAGAGAGAGGAGGAAGCAGGCTCCCTGCTGATCAGAGAGCCCGATGTGGGACTCGATCCCAGGACCCTGAGATCATGACCCGAGCCGAAGGCAGTGGCTTAACCCACTGAGCCAGCCAGGTGCCCCGGGTTTAAGATTTATTTATTTTATTTTTAGAGAGATAGTATGGGATAGAGGGAAATTGAAAGAAACTCTTAAGCAGATTCCCCCCCTGAGTGCAGAGTCAGCATGGGGCTGGATCTCATAACCCTGTGATCATGACCAGAGCTTAAATCAAGAGTCGACACTTAACCAACTGAGCTACCCAGGAGCCCCTGTTTTTTGTCCCAGTTAATAAATGAAGAAGGAATGATATAGAATTATTAGATCCAGCATTAAGCATGCCTACTGATGGAGGAAAGCCTCATCCTTATGAGTAATCTTAGGGTAAAAACGTTCAGCCTGTATCTAATCCTGCCACTAGGTCCAACTGTCCATTTCAAGATATCCAGGGCACAGAGGCATGTAAATGCTATGGGTATGGGATCAGCAATATCCTGGTTGTAGAAATTATAAGAGGTAAACTGGTTCTTCAACAAGTAAATTGCAAGGGAGGGGGAAAAAAAGATGAAGGACGACCTAGAAATTAAAAGATACAGGAAACTACCCAAATAATGATATATATGGACCTTTTTTGGATCCTAATTTGAACAAACTTTAAGAAGTATGGTATTTGAGAGAATTTGAATTGAAAGTTGATATTAAGGGACTGTCAGTTTTTAGGCATTTAATGATACGTTTTTGTTATATGATCTTTTAAGTCTTTATCTTTTAGCGCTGCATACCAAAATATATATGAATATGATAGGGATTAGCTTCAAAGAAATATGAAGGAGGGAGGGCATAGATAAAACAAGGACAACTTTGAGTGGGTAATTTTTGAAGCTGGGTGATGGATACAATATTTACTTTTGTATTTAATTAGAATTTTTATCATTTTTTTAAAATAAAGATTTTATTTATTTATTTGAGATAGCGAGTTAGCTAGTGTGCTCAGGCATATGCAGAGGGAGAAAGGGAAAAGAAGACTCCCTGCTGAGCAAGGGTTAGGGTCATGACCTGTGAGCTTCAGGCAGCTGCTTAACAGACTGAGCCACCTACTCACCCCTATATCTCATTTTTAAAATAGCAGAAAAGAATCACAGCATTCTTGATTCAGAGACTCATAATTGGAATGTGATCAAAGTTTGCCACTTTTACTTGGTTATAGTATGATTCTCAAATTTGCTGCCCATCCCAAGTTTTCTTCTTGATGTGGCCCTGCATTATCTGTGTGCTAGCCTTTATTTTCTGAAATCCATTTTTTTTACCTGGCAATTATTCAGAAGAAATGAAAATACCCCTAAACTGAGTAAGAATTGAATTTCAACTTCTTTGTTAATGTGAGAAGTACTAAGTCTGAATGCACTTAACAGCAAAATAATAGAGAAGAGGCGGGGTGGGGGGAATCCAGGTTTTTGTTTTGTTTTCCTCGTGAGAAATTAAGTTAAAGGTTTGGTGTGGAAAGAGGTGTTAAATGTGAGTAGAGTGATAGTTTGGGAAGATCCATATATTGTAGTACTGCGTATTTAGTAATTCCTGCCTTCTTTGATCAAAAATAGTTGAAAGGTAACTATATGCCATGTATCATTTGAAAGACCACAGAGAATGATGGTGTTTCTGTCATGAGCATCTTGGTAGAGATATGAAATAACAGCATTTCATCATATTAATGAAAGTTTCTTTTTGATAACTGGAAAACTACAAGAAAGGTGCTAAATTCATATTTTCATTTTTCAAGTTTGCGAAGTATTTAAGTTGGTATCTCTATTGTGGTGTGGCCCATCTTTTCAACTGAACCTGAACTGTAGGTGCTAAAAGAGTGATCATCATGCTCAGAGATAAGAGTCTAGGCCATAATTTTGGACTGTTTGAAAAAAAAAAAAAACATAACTTGGTTTCAGTATCTTTCAGAGGTGTTAGATACAAGTTTGTGAAATGTGCTGAGTTAGCAGATGTGTTTGTTTTGTTTTTTGTTTTTTTTTTTTCTGGGTTGACAAGCCTTATTGGTTAATTCCATCTTATTTATTGTAAAGAACTTGGAAACTATTTTCTGAGTTGAATTTTTTACCTGTCTTGAATCTTTTAATTTTTATTGGTTGTCTTAGCAGAGCATATATCTGGGGGGTTCTTTTTCTCACTCACTTGGTAGAAACTGGTTAGGTGACAGACACTTAGTCCTCTTTTCAGATTTACTCTTCCTGCTCTTAGAGTATCTTTTTCATGGGAGGACTTAACATAGTATGATTTTGTGACCACGTGGAAGAAACTTTTGATTATTCTTACTACAACTCATTGCATTACAAAATAAAACATGTACTCAAGTTTCTTTAAATATTGTAAATAGTTGAGGTAAAAGACCAGACTTTTGGATATGCTATTAAAATATCCATATGCATGACGTTGAAAACCACAATTTGCATTCAGATAGCTCTGCTTACTCAGAAGGAAAGTTTCTTATTGATTGCTCAGCATATGTAGGGGATTTTGCTTTGCTTGCATCTTGTCAGGGTTGAAAAAAGGTGCTTGAGAACCATCTATAGAGGTTATCATCCACAGTTTATATGCCTTCTGCTGGTTGTTTGATATTTATGCATTATTTGTCTGTTGGCTATGAGCCTGAGAAGTTAAACAGCAAAGAGAACTGGTATAAAACTAAATAGTTACAAAAGAAAGTTGTTGGGACACCTGGGTGGCTCAGTTGGTTAAGTGTCTGCCTTCGACAAAGGTCATGATCCCAGGGTCCTGGAATTGAGCCCTGTGACAGGGGTAGGGGAGCGGGGTGGGCTCCTTGCTCATTGGGGAGCCCTCTCTCTGCCTTGAACCCCCCCCCCCCCACCTCATGTGTGCATGCTCTCTCCCTGGCTCACTTGCTTTGCTCTCTCAATAAATCTTTAAAAAATAAAAATAAAAAGCAAAGTTGTTTAGAATGTTTTCTTTTTCAGTGAAACTGGACTGGACAATACAGAAATTTGTGTTGTGCAGTCTTTGCTTAAGGAATGCCCGTGATACGGATTTGGCTTCTTTTTAATTCGGTTTCTGGCTAGCATCGTCTTTTATATAGATAAGTTCAATGTAAAACTAAGAAAATTTAAGTTGGTACCTTATATATATGGTTTTTTTTTCCCCTTGTATGTATCTTCTCCCCTCTGTGATTTTGGTCTGGGAAGACAAATAATTAAAATAGAATATTAGAGACCAGTTAGAATCAAGTTAGGCACTTTACCCACTGAAACTGTGGGCAGTTGGCTACAGCTGACTCACCTGGGACATTTCAAGGGAATAACACCATCTCTTGGGCATCTTCAAAACGAATCCATCAAGTTGGATCCAGCTACTTAGACTATTTATTTAGTTTTAAGTTGGTAGTTTTTGTTTTTTTAGGCTTAGGGGTTTAGTAAAAATAAGTTTCTGAAATACTAAGGGCACTGTGAGAACCTTTGCATTAAAGGCTTTGTTTGAACATGGAGCATAATGCTTCTACAATTCCAAGGCAGATTGACCTTTAGTCAATTAGTATTGGGGGGTGCAGAATAGCATTGCAAAGGTCTAAGCTTTATGTTTATAAGAAGCATGTAACTTAGGCAAGTGTTTTCAAAGTAAATGCTAACTCCAAAATCATGGTGAAGTACAAGGATTTGGGGGGAGACTGTTACCCACTTTCTGAATTCAGAGCAATCCAGAATTTGACCCTGCAACATCATTGTTTTGAAAGAACAACTAACAAGCCTACGTTTATAAACTGGGACTAGACTGAGGTTCTTTATTTTATTTAATTTTTTTAAAGGCTTTATTCATTTATTTGATGGATAGAGAGATCACAAGTAGGCAGAGAGGCAGGCAGAGAGAGAGAGGAAAAGCAAGCTCCCACTGAGCAGAAAGCCCGATGCAGGGCTTGATCCCAAGACCCTAGGATCATGACCTGAGCCGAAGGCAGAGGCTTAACCCACTGAGCCACCCAGGCACCCTCCAAAATAAACATTTAAATTAAACACCCTGTACTTTCATGATTTGTCTCACCCTAATCACAGCCAAACCCTAGGTATTATAAATTAAACTTTTAGACTCTTAATTATTGAACAGTTTTCTATGGTCTTATTCATAATGATTTTTTTTTTTCAAGAATAAAAGTTATAATTTTGGATCTTTCTAAATGTGGGAGCGGGGAGGTTAGGAGAAATAGAGGGAGCACGGGGGTGGGTTACTGATAGATTCAAGAATCTGATTCCAGGGGTGCCTGGGTGGCTCAGTTGGTTAAAGCCTCTGCCTTTGGCTTGGGTCATGATCCCAGGGTCCTGGGATCAAGCCCCGCATTGGGCTCTCTGCTCAGCGGGGAGCCTGCTTCCTCCTCTCTCTCTCTCCCTGCCTCTCTGACTACTTATAGATCTCTGTCTGTCAAATAAATAAATAAAATCTTAAAAAAAAAAAAAAAGAATCTTATTCCATATTTTGTATAAAACTATTTCTCTCATTCTGAGATCTTTTTTTCTTGTAGCATGGCGGACACCGACCTCTTTATGGAATGTGAGGAGGAGGAGCTGGAGCCATGGCAGAAAATCAGTGATGTCATTGAGGATTCTGTCGTTGAAGATTATAATTCAGTGGATAAAACTCCTACAGGTAACAAAAGCTCATGATCTTAAATTATTTAAATTGATTCACTTGGATTGCATTTTTGTTAAGAAAGTGTGAGGCAGAAGAGGACTTTAAGAATCCAGGGATGCCTCAGTGTGGCACTGGTGCTTTTTTCCCATGCTCTAGTCTGTAAACTCTAGCCTTGGTTTCTTCATACATAAAGCTAGAAACACTGTACTTAATTCATTTAAAACATTGACAGTTGAATTAACTAATGCTTATCAAATATTTATCAATCCTCTTATAAATAATCAATGAACGAGAATGCAAAGTAGTGGTGTGTGTCAGTGTTCATTTATATACCCAGTCAAAAACAGGATCCCGTAGTCATTTTCTTCTTCTTCTTCTTCTTCTTCCTCTTCTTCTTTTTTTTTAACTTGATTTTGGTTTCCTTTGTGAGCTGAGCAGAATTTTCTGTGTGTCTGCCTTCATGGAAAGTTTATAAACTTAGGCTTGTTAGCTGCTCTTTGAAGAAGGTGATGCTGCAGGGTCAAATTCTAGATTGCCCTGAATTTAGAAAGTGGGTGATAGTTCTTTTCCCCCTGTAAATTGTATTTGTTGTTCTCTTTATTTTTATCTTCCCTGCCTTGAGACCTGAAGACGGCATTGGTTTAGGCTGAAACAGGACACTGTTTGGGATCTTGTGGATGTCTTACTGTGCATGCATGGTTATGAATACCAATAGTGGTGATAATAAACCTTTGGGTCCTAGAGGTTTGCTTGTACTATATAAGCAAAACCTTAAAATACTGTTTCAGTGAGCTCGTGATCTAAATTAACCAGGCAGTATGAGATGAAGAAGGCTTTGTGTCTAATTGGTAGAGTAAGGGATGGGTAGAAGGAGAAATCAGATGCACAGTTGGGTTTGCAAAGAAAGCAGTAAATTTCTAGAGACCCACAACAAGATGAAAAAGGATTAGAACAGTATCCTTCAGTGTCATCTGTCCCTGTCTCCAAGTGACTGTGCCTCCCCTTCCCCACAGTTTCTGTGAGCCAGCAGCCAGTCTCGGCTCCAGTGCCCATCGCTGCCCATGCTTCTGTTGCTGGGCACCTCTCTACATCCACCACCGTTAGTAGCAGCGGGGCACAGAACAGCGACAGTACAAAGAAGACTCTTGTCACACTAATTGCCAACAACAATGGTAAGTGGGATTATCTGGAAATTCTTCCTGGGCCAGAGGGTAAGAGAATTAAAGAGGTCTTAGGAACAGCTGTACCCATTTAGTTTTAGGTATTGATGTGGTTCTATTAGTTGGAGTGAAATTTAGTAATGATTCTGTGATATGGAAGTAATTCAGGAGTGGTGCTGTTCCTTCTGAGTTAGTGCTGAATTGGATGTTGGTGTTTCAAGTCTGAGGGCACCTGATTCTTGCTGCTGATAATTTCTAGGAGAGAAAATGTAAACCCCAAATTCCTAACTATTAAAGAGATCTGGGTTTTTTGTTTGTTTGTTTTTGTTGTTGTTATTATTATTATTATTATTTTAAGTAGAAAAGCCCTACTAGTTTGTTAAGAATTCTTCCAGGGCAGCTTTGTTCTGGATTTTTCTCTGGCAGATTCATTTGGTTACTGGTTCCTGGGTATGAAAAATAGGATAGGGTTGTTGTCTACTTGAAGGAAATGGTGAAAGAGTAGTGTTTTTAGTGTGTTTATTGACTAGAGAAGCTGTATAGTACTGGTTTCTATTTCATTTCTGATGACTGTTTTTACAATCTAAAGATGAATTATTGGAAAGTTATGTCTTAAGATTCATAAGTAGAATAAGCACTTCGTAGAATCAATTATGTTGCTGCAAAAGAATTTTTAAAAAATAGCTTTATTAATAAAAGAATATTACGTGTATTGAAGAAAAAGTACAGTGAAAAAATAAAAGAAAAAAAAGTTAAGTGTAATTTCACGACCTGGAGAATAACTAGTTGTAACTTTTATTTTGTACATGTATGTACTTTTATATACTTCATATGCTGTATGTAATGATTTGCTTTTTTCAAAAGTGGATCATACAGACTCTGCTCTTTGCCTCCCATTTCCCCTTTTAATGTAATGAATATGTTCTCATTTTAACAAATGTGTGTCTGTAACATTGTTGATGAATAACTCTGCAGTTGACCCTTGAACAGCCTTGGGGTCGGGTGCCAGCTGGCTGCACAGTTGAAAATCTGTCTATATTGGGTGCCTGGGTGGCCTCAGTTGGTTAAGTGACTACCTTCAGCTCGGGTCATGATGCTGGAGTCCCAGGACCGAGTCCCACATTGGGCTCTCTGCTCAGGAGAGAGTCTGCTTCTCCCTCTGGCCTTCTCGCCTTTCATGGTCACTCGCTCGCTCGCTCACTCTCTCTCTCATTTAAAAAAAAAAAAATCTGCATATAACTTTTGACTCCCCAAAAGCTTACTTAAAGATAACCTTCTGTTAATAACAGTTAATTAACACGTATTTTGGATGTAATGTGTATTATACTGTATTCTTATAATAAAGTAAGCTAGGGAAAAGAAAACATTATTCGAAAAATCATGAAAAAGAGAACCAACACAGTACTGTACTGTATGTATTGAAAAAAAAATCCACGTACAAGTGGACCCGTGCAGTTCACCCTGAGTTGTTCAGGGGTCAGCTGAATTTCCTGTCATTTGGTTAACTGTTATTAACAGTAATAGTAGTGAAGGCCTGTACTGCTGCTCTAAAGAGCTGTGGTGAGCACGTCTATCTTTTCTCATATCCTTAGTTCTGAGAATGTATTTATAAATTTCAGATTGTTGAATCAAAGGTCATCACAGTTTTTAGGATTTTGGTAATTTTCCTGAACTGGCCATCTAGAAATGTTATATCAGTTTATATTTCCATTAGAAGTGCATATAGTGAGGTGCACCTGGGTGACTCAGTGGGTTAAAACCTTTACCTTTGCTCAAGTCATGATCCCCGGGTCCTGGGATGGAGCCCGCCTTGGGCTCTCTGCTCAGCGGGGAACCTGCTTCTCCCTATCTGCCTGCCTCTCTGCCTACTTAAATAAAATCTTTAAAAAAAAAAAAGATGTGCATATAGTGGGGCGCCTGGATGCCTCAGTTGGTTAAGCGACTGCCTTCAGCTCTGGTCATGATCCTGGAGTCCCAAGATCTGAGTCCCACATTGGGCTCCCTGCTCAGCAGGGAATCTGCTTCTGTCTCTGATCCTCCCCCTTCTTGTGCTTTCTCTCTCTCTCAAATAAATAAATAAAATCTTTAAATTTTTTTTTTTAAGATTTTATATATTTATTTGACAGAGAGAGAGACAGCGAGAGAGGGAACACAAGCAGAGTGAGTGGGAGAGGGAGAAGCAGGCTTCCTGCTAAACAGGGAGCCCGATGTGGGGCTTGATCCCAGGACTCTGGAATCATGACCAGAGTCGAAGGCAGCCGCTCAACCAACTGAACCACCCATGGGACCCTAAATAAAATCTTAAAAAAAAAAAAAAAAAGTATACTTAGTGGTCTTACTTTTGGTTATAACCATTTACTCCTCTTTTGTTATTTATTTATTATAGTCCCTATTTTTTTGTGATTACAAACAACACTTGGTGAATATTCTCAGGCATTATATCTGTGCCCACTATGTGAGCATTTCTTTAGTGGAAAGTGAGATTGTTTGGGTCAGGTATTTAAAATTGGATAGTCAGTGTCAAATTGTCCTAATAGGTTGCTTTGAATAAGTGCCCCCCAGAAGCTTCTTCTTCATATCATTGCCAACTTTAGGTATTATTGAACCTTTTTTTTTTTTTTTAAGTTTTTGTATTTATTTATGACAGAGACCAGAGGGACCATAAGCACAGGGGAGCTGGAGAGGGAGAAGCAGGCTCCCCATTGAGCAGGGAGCCTGACATAAGCCTTATGACCTGAGCTGAAGGCAGTCACTTAGCAAACTGAGCCACCCAGGCAACTCTCCTGTATTTCTCCTTTTTTTTTTTTTTTTTTTTTAAATTTGAGAGAGAGAGCATGAGTAGAGGGAGGGGCAAAGGGAGAGGGACAAGCAGACTCCCTGCTGAGTAGGGGCCCCTGACGTGGGACTTGATCTCAGGACCCTGAGATACTTTTAATATTCAAATTAAAATGTTAACCCATACTAATGGAAAAAAAAGTGAGTATAGACTGGTAACCACAGTTACATGTGTCATGCGTATTCTTCCAAAAATTTTTCTCACATAGATAAGCATGCATTAATAGATCAGTTTGCCTAGCCATCTCCTTTTTGCATAATGTAGACAACTCTATAACTATGTAAGCATTCTTTTTTTTTTTTCCTTTTAAGATTTATTTATTTATTTGACAGACAGAGTTTACAAGTAGGCAGAGAGGGAGGCAGAGAGAGAGGAGAAGAAGCAGGCTCCCCGCTGAGCAGAGCCCGATGCAGGGCTCTAACCCAGGATCATGACCTGAACCTAAGGCAGAAGCTTTAACCCACTGAGCCACCCAATCTTAGGGATCCCTGGTGGGTGGGGATTCTGCTTCTTCCTCTCCCTCTGCCTCTCCCCCTGTTTGTGCTCACTCTCTCTTCTTATCTTATGTTATTGATACAATTATATCACCCCTTATTTTATATTCTTGAAATGCTAATCTAGGTTTAAGGATGAGACTTCAGAATAGAGTGAATTAAAAAAATGTTCCATTTTGGGGCACCTGTGTGGCTCAGTAGGTTAAAGCCTCTGCCTTCAGCTCAGGTCATGATCCCAGGGTCCTGGTATCGAGCCCTGCATTGGGCTCTCTGCTCGGCAGGGAGCTTGCTTCCGCCTCTCTCTTGGCCTTCCTCTTTGCCTACTTGTGATCTCCGTCTGTCAAATAAATAAATAAAAATCTTAAAAAAAAAAAAAAAGAAGGTTCCATTTTTGAGATTCATGGGTGGCACAGTCAGTTAAGTGTTGGACTCTTGGTTTTGGTTCAGGTTGTGATCTCGAGGTTGTGGGATTGAGCCCCATGTTGAGCTCCGCACTCAGTACAGAGTCTACTGGAGACTGTCCCTGCCCCTGCGCACATGCTTTCTCTCTCTTTCTCTCAGATAAATCAATCAGTTAGTCAATCTTGGGGGAAAAAAAAAATGTTCCAGGGGCACCTGGTGGCTCAGTAGTTAAGCTTCTGCCTTCAATTCAGGTCATGATCCTAGGATCCTGGAATCGAGTCCTGAATTGGACTCTCTGCAGCTCAGGAAGCCTGCTTCTCCCTCTCATACTCCCCCTGCTTGTGTTCCCTCTCTCACTGTGTCTCTCTCTCTGTCAAATAAATAAATAAATTCTTTCTTTTTTTCAATGTTCTTTCAACCCAGTTTTCCTGTGTCTTCTATTTAGTTGTATTGGTGTATTATCTACTTACTACATTAATAACATAGCAAGAGAGAACTTTTAACCAATTCAGTATTCTTTCACTTAGTGTACTTTATACTTGAGATAGTTAAAAAGTTGTCTTCTCCTGCTGCTTCCTTTTAAACCAGTTTTAAAACTTATCTGGCTCCTGGTTACCAATAGCCATCTCCTCCAGTAATAATATTGTAAAGAACTGTTTTGGGGGAGGGTATGGATTTCGCTTTTATAATTTACCTGTTTCTTTTGTCTCCCTTGCCCCTCTCTACATGGAAACCATTTCCTTGACTCTTGGGGTTTTTTGTTTTGTTTTGTTTTTAAGATTTATTTATTTATTTATTTATTTATTTGACAGAGAGAGAGAGAGACATAAAGAGAGAGGGAACACAAGCAGAGGGAGAGGGAGAAGCAGGCTTCCCATGGAGCAGGGAGCCCGATGTGGGGCTTGATCCCAGGACCCTGGGATTATGACCTGAGCTGAAGGCAGACGCTTAACGACTGAGCCACTCAGGTGCCCTGAGTCTTGATTTTTTTTTTTTTTTTTAAGATTTTATTTATTGGGCGCCTGGGTGGCTCAGTGGTTAAGCCGCTGCCTTCGGCTCAGGTCATGATCTCAGGGTCCTGGGATCGAGTCCCGCATCGGGCTCTCTGCTCAGCAGGGAGCCTGCTT
>NC_081570.1:106465525-106476786 GCF_022355385.1 Mustela nigripes | reverse complement strand
TTTTTTTTAAGATTTTATTTATTGGGCGCCTGGGTGGCTCAGTGGTTAAGCCGCTGCCTTCGGCTCAGGTCATGATCTCAGGGTCCTGGGATCGAGTCCCGCATCGGGCTCTCTGCTCAGCAGGGAGCCTGCTTCCTCCTCTCTCTCTCTCTGCCTGCCTCTCTGCCTACTTGTGATTTCTCTCTGTCAAATAAATAAATAAAATCTTAAAAAAAAAAAAAAGATTTTATTTATTTGACAAAGAATTCACAAGTAGAGAGAAAGGGGGAAGCAGGCTCCTGGGTAATGGTTTCTTAGGCTAGCAAAACCATATGTAGCCATAGAAAAAAATAGATAAATTGGTCTTTATAAAACCTTTTGTGCTTAATATTGCATAATCAAGAAATACACTATAACCCATAGAATGGGAGAAGAATTTTGCAAATAATATATCTGATAATGGACATGATATATAGATTATATAAAGAATCACTATAATTCAATAGTAAAAAGACAATATGGGGTGCCTGGGTGGCTCAGTAGGTTAAGCTGCTGACTCTTGATTTGGGCTCAGGTCACAATCTCAATCCTGGGATCAAGCCATACATGAGGCTCCATGCTTAGCAGGAAGACTGCTTCAGGAGTCTCTCCCCGCCCCACCCCCTCTCTTTCAAATAAATAAGTACATTTTTTTTTTTAAGATTTTATTTATTTATTTGACAGACAAAGATCACAAGCAGGCAGATAGGCAGGCAGAGAGAGAGAGAGGAGGAAGCAGGCTCGCTGCTGAGCAGAGAGCCCGATGCGGGACTCGATCCCAGGACCCTGGGATCATGACCTGAGCCGAAGGCAGAGGCTTAACCCTCTGAGCCACCCAGGCGCCCCTAAATAAAAAAGTACATTTTTAAAAAAGATCTTATTTATTTATTTGAGAAAGAGTGAGCACAAGCAGGGGGAGGGGCAGAGGGAGAGGAAGAAGCAGACTCCCCACCCACCAGGGATCCCTTAGTTGCTTGATCCCAGTACCCTGGGATCATGACCCAAGCCAAAGGCAGACCCTTAACCAACTGAACCACCCGGGCACCCCTAAATAAATAAATCCTTTTAAAAAAAATAAAAAGACTATCCAGGGGCGCCTGGGTCGCTCAGTGGGTTAAAGCCTCTGCCTTCAGCTCAGGTCATGATCCCAGGGTCCTGGGATCGGGCTCCCTGCTCAGTGGGGAGCCTGCTTCCTCCTTGCTCTCTGCCTGCCTCTCTTCCTTCTTGTGATCTCTGCCTGCCAAATAAATAAATAAAATCTTTAAAAAATAAAACAAAAACTTGTTTCCCTTTAAAAAGGGGGGGGGCGCCTGGGTGGCTCAGTGGGTTAAGCCGCTGCCTTCGGCTCAGGTCATGATCTCGGGGTCCTGGGATCGAGTCCCGCATCGGGCTCTCTGCTCAGCAGGGAACCTGCTCCCCTCTCTCTCTCTGCCTGTCTCTCTGTCTACTTGTGATCTCTCTCTGTCAAATAAATAAATAAAATCTTTAAAAAAAATAAATAAATAAAATTTAAAGAGGGGGGGATGAGATACTATAATATGAATAACCTTAAAAATGTAGTGCTAAATGAAAAGAAGTCAGATGCAAAAGGCAACATATTATATGACTCCATTTATATGAAATTCCAAAATTGGCAATTCTCTAGTGACAGAAAATAGATTTGTGGTTACCAAGGGGAGAAGAGAATGAGGAGTAACTACTAATGGGTATAAGATTTCTTCCTGCATGGGCGCCTGGGTGGCTCAGATGGTTACGCGTCTGCCTTCGGCCCAGGTCATGTTCCTGGGGTCCTGGGATTGAGCCCTGTATTGGGCTCCCTGCTCAGCGGGAAGCCTGATTCTCCCTCTGATGCTTGTGTTCCCTCTATCACTGTATCTCTCTCTCTCATATAAATAAATAAAATCTTAAAAAAAGAAGAAAAAGATTTCTTTTGGGGATGATGAACATGTTCTGGAATTAAATAGAAGTGATAGTTGCACAAACCTCGCAAATATACTAAAAACTTCTGAAATGTATACTTTATATGAGTAATATGTATGTTATGTAGATGATATCTTAGTAAAGCCTTTTTTTTTTTTTTTTTTTTTAAAGAAGGTGTCAGGGAGGGGCACCTGGGTGGCTCAGAGGGTTGAGCCTCTGCCTTCAGCTCAGGTCATGGTCTCAGGGTCCTGTGTTCGAGCCCCACATGGAGCTCTCTGCTCAGCGGGAATCCTGCTTCTCTCTCTGCCTGCCTGCCTCTTTGCCTACTTGTGATCTCTCTCTGTGTCAAATAAATAGTAAAATCTTAAAAAAGATGTCAGTAATAAAATTCTGGATTGTTTTTACAATTCTTTTTGTTCTTCAGAATCTATCACTCAGCATTTAGAAATTACTTCCATCGTTCTGACTGATCATACATTTTGCTTTGGAAAGAAATATTATGTAGGAAAATAAATTGCTGCTTACTTCTGAGCTGTGAATGATGTGAATTTAATGATATAAGTTTCTTACTCTATAAATTGTATGTTTTTCAACTCCTGTTTAGCTCATTTTAACTCCATTTATTATTCTTATCTCTGGGTTTTAAGGTTATGTAAGTAAACATAAAAGAATAAAGGGATACATCAAGACCTTCAGATTTGTAAAACAACTTATTGTGAGAGAAGCTGCTGAATCTCTTCCCTTTATTTCATGAGTTTATGGCTATGGTACCTAGTTTATTTGAGAGCAGACTCTGAGGCAGGGTACTACTTGGTTAATTCTTTTATAGGCTTATTAAGCCTAAGGATTCTGATTGCCTCTTCATCCCCTGAAAGCAGAACTTTGTAAAGCCCATGAATGTTTAGAATTTCTCTAAGGAAAGATTTAATAAGAATATAGAGATCAGGAGTACCTGGGTGGCTCAGGTGGTTGGGGGTCTACCTTCGGCTCATGTCATGGTACCAGGGTCCTGGGTTCGATCCCCAAGTTGGGCTCCCTGTTACACAGGATGTCTGCTTTTCCCTCTCCCCCTGTGGCTCCCCCGCTGCTTGTGCTCACTAGTGCTGTCTCTCTCCTTCAAGTAAATGGATGAAATATTTTTAAAAAAAGAATGTGGAAATCACTTAAAATAATTTATTAGAATTAGAATTCATTGGAATTATTAGAAAGATTCATAGAATGTGGATGAGAGGTATATAAAAAACAAAATTGACCATAGTTAATAATTGTTGAAGCTGAGTGATGGATACATGGGAGTTCATTATGGTATGGTATTTTTATATGTATTTTAACTTCTGCATAATAAGACATTTAAATTAAAATAGTAAATTGCCAGTATAATTAGCAGAGATGGAACTTGTAATTTTTTATCTGTGTCAGCCTCATAATCACTAGTCAGCTGGCCTAGTAACTATGAGGTCTAGTTCCTGATGGGCACTTATTTTCTGGATAAAAGTGGGACAAACCGGGGCACCTGGGTGGCTCAGTAGGTTAAAGCCTCTGCCTTCGGCTCAGGTCATGATCCCAGGGTCCTGGGATCGAGCCCCGCTTTGGGCTCTCTGCTCAGTGGGGAGCCTGCTTCCCTTCCTCTCTCTCTGCCTGCCTCTCTGCCTACTTCTGATCTCTCTCTGTCAAATAAATAAAATCTTTAAAAAAAAAAAAAGTGGGACAGACCATTGTTGGCCCATTAATAGCCAGAAATATACTCACTCCAGTGGTCTAGCTTTGTAGCTAACTGCAGTGACTCCATCTGTCAAAGTAGGACATACAGTTCATAGGAACCCATCCCATTCTGGTTATTTAAGGTAAAAAGTTGAGGCAGTATCTTGCTTGAATCTCCGATTTAGGTATATTGATGTTCAAATTTTCTGTGTGGTTTTGGAGTATTGTCTGTAAATCGAGAAACTTAGTATTAACGACTTTTTTGCTAAATGTAGTAAATAGACTTTAAAACATTTAGGGGCACCTGGGTGGCTCAGTCGGTTAAGCCTCTGCCTTCAGCTCAGGTCAGGATCCCAGGATCCTGGGATTGAGCCCCATGTCGGGCTCTCTGCTCAGCAGGGAGCCTGCTTCTCCCTCTCTCTCTGCCTGCTGCTCTGCCTACTTGTGACCTCTCTCTCTCTCAAATAAATAAAATCTTTGGAAAAAAAATAAAACATTAAGAACCTAAGGTGGTGGGGCGCCTGGGTGGCTCAGTGGGTTAAAGCCTCTACTTTCGGCTCAGGTCATGGTCTCAGGGTCCTGGGATCAGGCTCTCTGCTCAGCAGGGAGCCTGCTTCCTCCTCTCTCTCTCTGCCTGCCTCTCTACCTACTTGTGATCTCTGTCAAATAAATAAATAAAATCTTTTAAAAAAAAGAACCTAAAGTGGTTCAATAGTAGTCAATTTATTGATATTTATTTTTGAAGGAACTATTATCTTCTGAAGTCATACCTTTTTCACTGAATGTTGGTTAGTTTTTGACCAAGTCTTTTCTTTATTGGTTCTGATGACACAAAAGAGAAAAAAGAGTTAACCTGTCAATCTCTGTGTTCCCATACCCATAAAAGACAGTGGTTGTTTAGAGAATCTGTTAGATTTCTGAGCTTTGACTCACTAGGAAGAGGTGCCATTCTTTAGATTCTGTGTGCTTGCTGAATTAATGTTTGTTGATAAATATGCCACTTTTAAAAAGATTAAAAGTGGGGGCACCTGGGTGGCTCGGTGGGTTGGGCCGCTGCCTTCGGCTCAGGTCATGATCTCAGGGCCTGGGATCGAGTCCCGCATCGGGCTCTCTGCTCAGCAGGGAGCCTGCTTCCCTTCCTCTCTCTCTGCCTGCCTCTCTTGTGATCTCTCTCTGTCAAATAAATAAATAAAATCTTTAAAAAAAAAAAAAAAAAAAGTGAATTAGCTATCAACAAATTGTATTCTGACAAAGTTAAGTTTTACCTAGTTAAAATATGGAAAAAGAAATTATATGTTACTTTGTTTTGTTAATTTGGTGTGGAGAGATTACGTTAAATCATATACCAATATTGTTAGAGTCAGAATGATAGCCTTGTAGAAATCTCACTTCTAGGTTCATGACATGAAACCTATCTGCAGTTTTTCTGTTAGTTTTAGATTTGGGTAAAGCTTACATTTTTGGTGCATATGGTGATGTTAAACCTAAGGTGAGTGTGGCAGTCTTGAATATTTTGTTATCTGGGATACCATTTCTTATCTGAGACTGTACTGTTACTTATAAAATGTGGGGGGTTTTTTTCTTACATTTTTTTTTCTTTCTTCCTTTTACTTTTACCTTCAGCTGGCAATTCTTTGGTCCAACAAGGTGGACAGCCACTCATCCTAACCCAGAATCCAGCTCCAGGTCTTGGCACAATGGTTACTCAACCAGTGTTGAGGCCTGTCCAGGTCATGCAGAATGCCAATCATGTGACCAGTTCTCCTGTGGCCTCACAACCAATATTCATCACTACACAGGTGAGTTAGACTCAGTTCTGGTGCTGCGTAGGGGAAGAGAGAAAAATACTGAACCATTGGCGGCTCTAACTTAGAACTCTAAGTCCTATCTTTTGACCTGGCTTTCTCATTTGCTGTTCTTTAATTTGATACTGATTTTTAAAGAAAGCCAAATGTAACGCTCCTGGTAATTTCCTCTTCCAGTCCTTTAGAGGGCTGTTAAGTGATTTGATTGAGATCTGGGCAGAAATTAGTGGGAAAGCTTTGATTAGGAAGCTTTAACACTTGGTCCTTAACACTTCCTGCCCTTTGCTTGGGCTGTTTTTCTTAAAATGGGGTGAGTTAGTTGACTCGTGAAATTGGTAAAGTGCAGGGATTATCTTTGGAAGAGAAGGAGGAAGATGACTTATTTGACATATAACGTGAGTTATATGACCTATAACGTGAGTTGAAGTTGAAAGCCTAATGCTGAATGTGTAACATAAAGGCAAGTGTTTCTCTCTGCCTGTGGCTTCCTGAGTTAGAAATTCTTTTCTTAAAAGTTTGCCAGAGGTTTACCGCCTTTGAAGTGGACTTTGGGAACAATTTCTTAATTGTTTTGTGCTGGGCACCTGGGTGGCTCAGTGGGTTAATCCTCTGCATTCAGCTTGGGTTATGATCTCAGGGTCCTGGAATGGAGGCCCACACTGGGCTCTCTGCTCAGCAAGGAGCCTGCTTCCTCCTCCCCCTCTGCCTGTCTCTCTGCCTACTTGTGATCTCTCTCTGTCTAATAAATAAAATCTTTAAAAAAACAACAACAAAAAAAGCAATTTTTTGTGTTGAATCACTCCAGTGAATATTCCTGGTGCCTTTTTTTTTTTTTTTCCCCTTCTTCTGTGCCTTTATCTGTTTAGGGGCCAGTTGGTGGATGAGGTATTTTTTAAGCTGAGGTTCTTTTAAGAGGAAGTATGTTTTCCTTTTTGCTCATATGTACTAAAGCTTATTCTTCAGTTTTGATATTTTGTCACTCAAAAGTTTGCCAAAATTCCTAGATTTCTCCATCTCAGTCATTTAAAAGTTATACCTCTAGAAAAAGAACCACTAGGTAAGACTGAATTTTTTAAGATGTAGTCTTATTGCAATCTCTGCTAGTGTTAGCTGATCTCCATGTTAAAGATCATTTTGCTTTTTAATGCAGGGATTTCCTGTAAGAAATGTCCGGCCTGTACAAAATGCAATGAATCAGGTTGGGATTGTGCTGAACGTACAGCAAGGCCAAACGGTTAGACCAATAACACTAGTCCCAGGTAAGGAAAAATGTCTACCCATTCAAAATAAACTGGCATCCGGAAGATTTGTTTTTCTTGTTTCAGAATATCCTTGGTCATTTAAAAAGTGTGTTTAAGGAAAGTCTAAAAATGCAAAGATCATACTGATTTAAGCTCCATTTTTAAGCTAAATTTTTAAAAAACTTTCTAACCTTTGACCAGGATGGTGGTTTTATTTTTCTTTTTAACTTTTTACCACCCTTCAAACAGGGTTTATATAGTCTTTTTCTGGTGTTTTAGTCAGCTATTACGTGTGTTATCCTGAAGGAATATCATTAATGAAAACTCCCAAATTGCACATTTCTTAATAAGTCTATTCACTTACATGGTGGGATTATAAACTTTATTTTGCTTTAATTTTATAGCATAGATTTTGGATATAAAACAAATGACCTATCCTTTGATGATAAATTTGCCAGTGACTAGTTAGTAGTTTTTTTTTAAAGAAACTAAATTAAAATACTTTTTTAAAATCTTGTGATTTTCCTCCACAGTTCTTTAGTTCCTGTAAGTTTACTGCAATTCAGGCCAAAAAAATCTTAATAAATTGTTCTTTGGGTGCTTCCATAAGCTCGTCTTCCTAAGTTTTTGTTGTTGTTCTCAGAGCCCACACAGTGCTTTTGGCCTTAAGTCTAATGAATTTAACTTACCTAGTTCTGATATTTCTATATATTTGTTAATGGAATTATTTACAGCTGAGCAAGGAGATTGACCTCTGGGATGCTAGTAGAATGGCATAGTCAGTTTTCTGTTTGAGTTCATATGAAAGACTGGAAGACTCCTTTAGTATCCTGAGAGAGAAAGCTGGCTTTATTTTAGGACTGCATCTGCCCTTTGGCCTTATATATATGCACACTGCCTCCTATCTGTACTTATCCTTCCTCTTCCAGTATTGAGGTCCAGCCACTTTTGATTAAATTCTTGGGATAAAAAAGGCAGTGTGGTAAGGTGTTGTGAGAAGAGTTGATAGGAATCTTCTTTCTTCAATTTAATAGGGCTGATTCCTTACTATAAGATCTTTTATCACCTTGGATATGTATTGTCTTGACAATAGAGTGTGTGCTACTCTTGTTCACCTCTGATGGCCACCAAACACTTTGGGGCAGTAACCTTTTCTTGTTCTAGTATTTTCAGTAAATACAGGTAGAATGTATGAGAGGTGAGCTTATTGACCAAGCTTTGGTGCTTTTCTTTGTCTCTTTTTTGAAGCCCCAGGTACCCAGTTTGTTAAGCCGACAGTTGGAGTCCCACAAGTGTTCTCTCAGATGACCCCAGTGAGGCCAGGCTCCACAATGCCTGTGCGGCCCACCACCAACACCTTCACCACTGTCATCCCAGCTACTCTGACCATTCGGAGCACCGTCCCACAGTCCCAGTCCCAGCAAACCAAGTCCACACCCAGCACCTCCACCACTCCCACTGCCACACAGCCAACCTCACTGGGGCAGCTAGCTGCTCAGCCTCCAGGCCAGTCCAGCCAGACCCCCAATCCCAAGCTAGGTGAGCCCTGGGAAGTGGAGATGGCAGTGCTGGGCGGGGGGCAGTGGGTGGAGAACAGATGATTTTCACTTGGCCAACATAGCTCCCTCCTTCCCCTCTCCACCTGCAGTGAGCATTGCCAGCTTTGTCACTGTGAAGCGACCTGGGGTTACAGGTGAAAATAGCAATGAAGTAGCCAAACTGGTGAATACTCTTAACACCATCCCTTCCCTGGGCCAGAGTCCTGGGCCAGTGGTGGTATCCAACAACAACTCTGCCCATGGCTCCCAGAGAACCAGCGGACCTGAATCTTCAATGAAAGGTACAGTACTGTGAAAGACGGAGTACCCAGTCATTCAGAAACATTAATAAAGTATTTGTTACTTTAGAACTTTATGCTTTGAAATAGAGACATAAAATGTAGTTGCCACAGTTTGTTCTACAAAAAACTCTAGTGTAGGAAAGGGATAGCCACTGTGAAAAGTGTAACTAAATCAGCTGTAAGGAGATAATTCTGTGTTTCTTGTGCTGTGGAGATGAGTGAAATGGACCAGTTGATCAGAGATGGGTGGGATAATAATAAAAAGAAGCTTCACAGAGGAGATAGATTTCTACACAAGATTTTAAAGTTGGGATGTACTAGAGAGGTTTTCAGGTGTAGACAAGATATGAGCATAAGGATTTTCAGTGGTCTAGAGCAGAGGTCGGCAAACTTTCTCTAGAGGACCAGATAGGAATTTAGGCTTTGTGCACTAAATATGGTCTCTGCCCTTATGGTACAAAAGCAGCCACAGGCAGTACACAAACAAATGAGCATGACTGTGTTCCACTAAAACTGTTTATGGTCTCTGAATTATATGTAATTTTTTAAAAGATTATATTTATTTATTTGGCAGAGATCACAAGTAGGCAGAGAGGCAGGCAGAGAGAGAAGGGGATGCAGGCTTCCCACCGAGCAGAGAGCCCAATGCGGGGCTCCATCCCCAGGATCTTGAGATCATGAACTGAGTCGAAGGCAGAAGCTTAACCCACTGAGCCACCTAGGCACCCCTGAATTATATGTAATTTTCATGTGTCAGAATACCTTATTTAGCTTTCATTTCAACCATTTAAAAATGTAAAAACATTTAACAAATGGTATCAGAAACATCAGGCATCCACATCCAGTGAAGTTGGACCTAAACACCGTATGTAAAAATTAATTCTGCAAACCAAAGACCTAAACGTAAGAGCTGAAACTGTAAGAGAAGAAAACAGGGGAAAGCTTCATGGCATTGAATTTGGCAATGATTTCTTGCATATGACACCAAAAGAAAAATATAACAGTAGATACAGGAATAATAGATAAAACGAGACTACATCAAATTTTAAACTTTCTGGGTATCAAAGGACACTGTGAATAGAGTGAAAAAGCAGCCCAGTGAATGTGAAAAAATATTTGCAAATCATATATCTGATAAAGGGTTAACATCTAGAATATATAAAGCATAACTCAACAATAAAAAAAACAGCCCAATTAAAAACTGGGCAAAGGAGTTGAATAGACCTTTCTCCAAACAAGATAAATAAATGGCTGTTAAGCACATGAAAAGATGCTCACCATCACTAATGATTAGAGAATTGCAAATCAAAACCATGTTGAGATACCACTTCACACCCATCAGGATGGCTCTTATCCAAAAAACAAAGTAACAAGTGTTGGTGAGAATGTGTAGGTATTGGAACCCTGTGCATTGCTGGTGAAAATGTAAATTAGTATGATGGTCTCTCAAAAAGTGAAGTATAAAATTACCATCTGACTCAGCAATTCTGCTTCTGGGTTATGACCCAAAAGAATTGAAAGCAGGTCCTCGGGCAGATACTTGTATACCCATGTTCATAGCAGCAGCATTCACCATAGCCAAAAAGTGGAGGCAGTCTCCAAGTGAGCATCAACCAATGAATAAATAAACAAAATATGGAATATACATAAAGTAGCATATTGTTCAAGGAAAGAAATTCTTATAAATGCTGTAACATTCGTGAACTTTGAGGACATTCTGCTAAGTACTAAACTAAGTTGGTCGCAAGAGGACAAATACTGTATGATTACACTTAATATGAGGTACCTGGAAGAGTCAAAATCAGAGATGGAAAGTAGATCAGGGGTTGCCAGGGACTAAGAGGAAGGAGGAATGGGGAATTGTTAAATGGATAGAGTTTCAGATTTACAAGATGAAAAGAGTTCTGCTTGTACAACAATGTGAATATACTTAACTATACCCTTGAAAATGGTTAAGAGGTAAGTTTTAAGTATGTCTTACCTCAACTAAAGAAAAAGTTGTATAACCTCCAAAAAAAGTAAAATCCATTCCTAGCTCATGGGCCAAATAGAAATTTGGCTGGATTTTGTCTAGGAGCTGTGATTTGCTGACCCCTGGCCTAGAGTTAAAAGAATGGTCCTCATAATGATCATTCATGCTTGCGTATCAACCTTAATATGCCTTTCAGGGGTTGTTTAACATTTCTTCAAAGGGCCAGTAATCTGTTTCTAGTATCATCTCATTAATCTTATCAATGCTTCTTACTTCTTCCAGTGACCTCTTCTTCCATCCCAGTGTTCGACCTCCAGGATGGTGGACGGAAAATATGTCCACGGTGTAATGCTCAATTCCGTGTTACTGAAGCTTTGAGAGGTCACATGTGTGTAAGTGATAGCAGTTTTGATGGGGATCCGGCCTCAGTGGCTACCACTGCATACCTCCTCTAGGATTAGGAGCATGTGAAGCAGGGACTCTGAAATGACTTAGAAGTTTCTTAAAGGGTTATGCTCCTTTCTGGCCTATTTTAGAAGAGTTTCATACTTTGGAATGTAGAAGGATATATTTAAAGACTCTCAAGTAGATTGGAACATATGCAACCTTAATTCCTTGGTTGTGGTTGATTTTGAAACTACACAGGAGCACAGGAGGACAGGTTTGTTAGGTAATCCACTCAAACCAAGTTGACCTTGGTTTATTTTCTTCCTTTTTTTTAAAGCTTGCTTGCTTTATTTATTTATTTATTTATTATTTGACAG